>NW_028165273.1:152912-306456 GCF_964263955.1 Coregonus lavaretus
AAATCTGTCTGAACCACAACTTGTGCTTTCACTATATGCACAGAGGAAAATGCATTACACACATACTTTGTATTTCCTAATGATTACTATGAGGAGGTACTTCAATCTGGTGAAAACACTGACTGAGAGAGAGAGAGAGAGAGAGAGAGCGAGAGAGAGAGAGAGAGAGAGAGAGAGAGAGAGAGAGAGAGAGAGAGAGAGAGAGAGAGAGAGAGAGAGAGAGAGAGAGAGAGAGAGAGAGAGAGAGAGAGAGAGAGAGAGAGAGAAAGAGAAAGAGAGAGAGAGAGAGAGAGAAAGAGAGAGAGAGAGAGCGGGAGAGAGCGAGAGAGAGCGAGAGTGAGAGAGGGAGAGAGAGAGAGAGAGAGGGACAGGGAGCGAGTGTGAGAGAGAGAGAGAGAGAGAGAGGATGAGAGGAGAGAGAGAGAGAGAGAGAGAGAGAGGGAGAGAGAGAGAGAGAGAGATGTTGACCACAGCTGCAGCCCAGCTCAGTACAGTACACTACCTATCTCTATCTGTAGCAGTAGGAATAGTACTAGGTCTATTACCCTGGACCTGTGACTGGGTCCAGGTCAGGGGCAGCGATGTTCAATTAAGCCCTGAGCTATTTGTGTGTGTACAGTGGTACTTTCTCCTGCGATTCTCCATTATGTCTACAATATTCCCTGTCATATTTGATTTGCAGGGCGATGCAGCAAGGCTAGAGTGGTTCTGGAGAGTGTCAGTCACGGCAGGAGGGAAGAAGGGAGGGAAGGCAGGGAGGCAGGAAAGGAAGGAGGGGGGAAGAGATGGAAAATAAGATTTGGCCATTGACTGCATCGGAGAACTGAGCTGCATCTTTGTCCTGTACCGCCTGTGTTCCTTTGGAAATGACTTCTAGAGGTGCCATTATAATTATTGTCTGTGTGCTACTGGAGCAAATCAAGGCTTCTCTGTCTGTAGCTCGTTAATAAAATCTGAAGAATAACAATTACAAGCCATTACTTGAGAAAAGCAGCAGAAAAGCAATTGATACAGCTGGAATGCTGCCAAATAGCTTCCGCACCAATTAGAGCGCCATCTCATCGCCTCTCTTCCGCCTTTTCTTTTTGCAGGAAATATTTGAGGGCAAACAACCTCAACCATAATTTGCATGGAGTGTCATTTTGCTGCAACCGATTAGATAGAAAGGGCCAAGTTCCTGCCCTCATAAAATAAAACATCTGGAGATGCCTTAACATATATTACGTATGTATTTATGCATTACTCTATTTATGCATGTCAATCCAGAGTGAGGGGAAAGGGATGCTCAGGCAGCTCCATGCACCTGAAATATCCAGGGACCAATCAGTCAGGACCATTCATATGCATGGCTCTATATGTTTTCTCTGCAAAGAGGACATGATGTTATCAAATTCTAGAATCAGCTTCCTTTGATGGCGAGCGTGTTTATTTGGATGGAGGGCAGGAGGGGGGAGCGACATGTCTCGGAGACCGTGAATGACATGAACACTGGCGCTGGGGAGCTATGGGGGTCTTAAGCTCTCCCTAAGCAGGGGGGGGGGGGGGGGGGGGGGGGGTGAGGAGGGGAGGGATTGGGAGGGAGGGAGCTGAGAGAGAGGGCTGGTGAGAGGGGGTGGGGAGAGAGAGAGAGAGAGAGAGAGAGAGAGAGAGACTGTCAGGATGGGTGTGATGGAGGAAGTAAGGAAGGAAGGAAGGAAGGAAGGAAGGAAGAAGGAAGGAAGGAAGGAAGGAAGGAAGGAAGGAAGGAAGGAAGGAAGGAAGGAAGGAAGGAAGGAAAAGAGAGAAGGCTACTCAGTGCTCAGTGCCCAGCATGACTCCCAGTCACACAGATTAGACATTCCCTGTGAAACAGCTTCCTCCTCTCAGTCTCTCAGTCTCATCACCCGACGAACAGACAGCCTGCAGGTTCAGCAGCCAGTCACACAGTCATGCTCCTACAGACTCCCTGCTACCAGCAGGCTTCCTATGGCTGGCAGACTACAGCTGATGACCACTAGTAATAATACCCTGATGAAATACTGTAGGCTGTCTTCTCATCTGATCTCTTGAGGAGAATGTGATTGTATCTGAAGTGACCTTATATCTGACGGTGGATATAATAATCTGTTGACATAAGAGTTTTGCAGAGTGATATAAGCACATCAGCCTTCCTGCTTCCTGCTTCCTGCTTCCTGACTTTGACTAGCCTAAATGTTGAAAGTTGTAAGTGGGCTGAGATTTAGTGTTTACAACAAAATGTAAATAGTGATTTTAAATTATTTTAAATGTATTTCAACAATTATAAATGGATGTAGACTATTCTCACAGATAGATGAAAATAGGTTTTGTCAGGTATTAAAACATATTTTTTTTTCACCTCTGATTAATATACAAATACAATTAGGGCATTTGACAAGTTAACCCTTTTCAGTAACACAATGCATACTGTAGCTACAGTTGTAAGATCTTAATTTGATCATCCTGTTGAAGGAGAACTTTCCTGCAATGCAATAAATGTAAAACGTAGTGTTATTGAGGTTTAAAATGGCTTCTGAGATTTGTAATTTCCACTTTTGAAATTTCAGACTTGTATCATAACCCTACAAAAATGTCCATTAACTACAATCCACATAATAAATTCAAATGTCCTGTTGCTGCAGGATTCTTTTCCTGCTGTAGCAAACTAGCTCAAATTAAGATGCTACATCTGCAACTACAGCCCTGCTGACAACAAACCATTTACATTTTAACATGTAATTGCTGGTTTGTGATAATACTAGCTCAGCAGAATACAAGTAGCCTAAAGGTCCTAGAACAAGTCTCCTTGCTCATTTTGATGACAAACACCTTTTAATAAAACATGCCATCACATACAATCATCTGAGACCTGCAATTTCCTCCTGCTTTGCATCGCTGGTAGCTATCGGTTTCTAAAAATATAAAAATATTCCCCCATGCTGGAGCACCCGTGCCGTAGTGTTAACTACAAGGTCTGCAATCTCACCTTAATTGTGGATTATACACAGAAAGAAACAGCATGAAGAGGATTTAGAGAGCGCAGGAGAGGAGAGAGTGAGTGTCAGGGCCCTGCAGGCAGCAGCAGAGATGTGGAAACAGTGAACAACTCTGGCGCAGATCTGCTGCTTTCATCATCTGGGAATTGATTCTGTGGGGGTCCGTGTCACAACAAGCAGAGATCAAACCAGAACTTGACACAACAAACTTGTCACTACTTCTGGTGTATTAAGCCTTACTAATGAACAATAAAATACCAATCAAATGATTTCTCATTTTTTCTCTCCCCCCCTTGGGGAGATTACAGGAGGTACACATCCTCCCTGATAGAACAAACATCTGACAGAGTGGAAGAGAAAGAAGCCTAACAACCAGCCAGGTGCACTGCAATGGAGGCTTGTCTTCCAGAAAACGTTATTATTATTATCCAGAGTCTGGAAACAGATCAGGAATGTCAGATCTTGACCAATGGCCAGCACAAAACAGTTTATCTACAACCAATTAACCTCTGGTGAAGTGCTGCCAGTGACACCATAACGGCTCCAGGTCTGGCATCAGCTAGCATCAGGGGCACCAGCCAGCCAGGCCAGCCAGCCATCTCCCTCAGACCCACTCATATTTGGGTGAAGAGTGAAGATACCCTATGGTTAGGGCCACATCATGGACTGACCAGGGAAAGCTGTGGGCCCTGGGCCTCTGCCATGCTGGACCTGGCTGACTAGCAAAACCTCCAAAACCTCCTAGCTCTATAGTAGCTCTGGTCCTGGTCCAGCCATGTGTTGAACAGAGAGGTGTACAGTACCACTGGTCAAGAAGTAATGTGTTGAAGAGAGAAGTGGAGAGAGAGAGAGAGAGAGAGAGAGAGAGAGAGAGAGAGAGAGAGAGAGAGAGAGAGAGAGAGAGAGAGAGAGAGAGAGAGAGAGAGAGAGAGAGAGAGAGAGAGAGAGAGAGAGAGAGAGAGAGAGAGAGAGAGAGAGAGAGAGAGAGAGAGAGAGAGGAGAGGTGGGCAGGCTGCTGTTGGACAGTGAGTGGCCAGCCCAGTGTTTCATTGTTACTGTGTTGACATAGTGATGAGGCTTTCTGCCAAACACCTGCAAGCAAGACCAGGCAGGGAAGAGGGGAGGAAAGAAGAGGACTCCCTTCTCTCTCTCTCCCCCTCTCTCTCGCTCTCCTTCTCCTCCATTCCTCATATGATGACAACTCTTATTGGACAGAGAAAAATATCCCCCTGCCTCCCTCTCCCAATCCCACACATGTTCCATAAACAAAGATAAAAGAGTACATATAATTAAGCCCTGCCTAGCAATTCGTCTTGAAAGCAGAAAAACTTTGGGTGAGCAGCATTTTGCAGTCACGGTCAGTTAGAGCTCTCTCTGCGGACAACACAGCACAGCTCTGCTCTGGCTCTCTCTTTATAAGGACTAATCTGAATGGCTGGCAAGAGAGGGGGAGTGCCAGAGGCATGATGAATCTGCTCTGATGGATGAAGGGAACGGAGAGAGAGATGGGGGGGAAGGGGGGTTGAGAGGTAGAGAGAGAGCAGAGAGAGAAAGAGAGAGGGAGTAGAGAGAGAGAAAAATAGAGATAGCAGAGAGAGAGAGAGAGAGAGAGGGGTAGAGAAAGAGAGAGAAAGAGAGAGGGGGTTAAGAGGCAGAGATAGCGCAGAGAGAGAACAGAGAAAGAGAGAGGGGGGGGGTGAGAGGTAGAGCAGAGAGAGAAAGATGGAGAGAGAGCAGAGAGAGGTAGAGAGAAAGACATAGAGAAATACAGACAGAGAGAGAGAGAGAGAGAGAGAGAGTACATCCTGCTTTATCCCTATACTCTCAGTGGGGGACTCAATTCTCGCCACAGTCCCACTGCTAGCAGACAGGCATCAGCACCAGCTATCAGCTTATTTACATGCCCTGTTATCTGGAGCCCAGCATCACACCTACCTCTGACTGACTATAGTAAGTTAATATTTTCCCGCCTAACTTACAGCGGGGTGATAGAACAACTTGTCTTTTCTATTACAGCTTCCAGAGGTTTACATTTAAATCTCAAACCAGGATCGGTGTCACTGGCTGAGCTGCCCTCTCTATTACCAGAGGAGTGTAACATCTGAATCGGATTTCGCACGGCTGATGAAACCGCTTGCAGGGGGAGAGTGAGAAATCGGACAAAGTGCAACATGACTACAAGCCCCTCATTCATCAGCTAACGCTTCTCTCTCTCTCTCTCTCTCTCTCTCTCTCTCTCGCTCTCTCTCTCTCTCTCTCTCTCTCTCTCTCTCTCTCTCTCTCTCTCTCTCCCTCTCTCTCTCTCTCTCTCTCTCTCTCTCTCTCTCTCTCTCTCTCTCTCTCTGTCTCTGTCTGTAAAGAGGTTTAGTCTTGCTCCGTTTATTGACTTGGTTTCGTAAGCAGCACTATGCCAGGCTAACAACTATGAAAGGACATGAAAATCTACGCAGGCACTCAAAATGACCTTGGTGATATAAATAAACAATGTTTTAAACCACTTAATGTCCTAAATGAATGGGTTAAATAAGACTTCCAACTTACTGGGGGAATTTGGACATGAATTGGGCATCAACTATGGCATCCTCCTCTGATCCCTCCATGCAGAAAGGGTGTAGGGTTTTAATTTCCCTACAAAGATAGATACAGTAGGGCTGGTCAGTTTAAAACATTCAGTTAATAAGCAGGTGGATAAATAGCATGTGTAGACTGTAAAGTACAAATTACTTCCAATGAAGGATCTGTAAATATAATGTACATGTTAATAATAACTACTTAATACATATGAATTGAAAAATAAGTTAACATTGATAGGAGTATTCAGTGTATTGCTGTCCTTAAACCTAAAGGCAGCCAGCCTGTGAGACATCTCCAACTGCTCAATAATATCACACATTATAGCCCAAGTACAGTAAAAACTGTCTGTTGGTTCATATTTATAGCTGGAATAAAGTATAGTATGTCAGTTGAGTTCCTCTCTGGACAACTCAAGGTTTGTCTCTCTCTCTCTCTACCTCTCCTGAAGACATCCTGAGGGGAGGAAGACAAGACAGAACCCTGAGGTGTCAGTAAAAGAAGTGTGTGTGTGTGTGTGTGCAACCTACAGTATACATTTACATTGCCTTTCAGAATAATCAACTATATCAACTATATCAACTGCCATCCTATTCTGTATGTATTTCTACACGTCTTAAAGTTGACCCCCCACCACCCACCTCGTCCCTCTCCTCCTGCTGCTTCCTCTGACTGAGCTATTTAACCTCTTTACAAAGCATCCAATGCTTTCCTTTACATTTTTTCAAAAAAATATATAAAAAAACAAAATCCGTTCTTTAATTTGTGGAATATTTTTTTATGCGTTTTTAAATAAAGTCAAACTTAATATTCAACCAGACAGCTTATCAATGTTTCTTTGCAAAGCAGGCCATAAATATTAATGAGTCCTCCGCTCAGACCTGAAAGGGCCGGCTGTGCATCGTCTTTCTCCGCTAAGAAAGGGGGTTTATCACAAATAAAAAACCCTGGGTAATTTTTCACAGAAATAATTGCCCTGCATGTGGTAAATGGTGTTATTTTCTGGTATTTAAAACTTTGGCAGGGTTCTGTGTGTAATGATTTTCTGTCTGAGGCTAATGCTGGCAACCAGACCGGGAAAGGGAAAGTAGAGTGGACTGGGCTGGGCTACCTCCGCACGTGTCAGAGGGGTAACCACAAAACCAACTGAAAGGTTTTTAAATAGAAAAACACTGTGAGCCGTTATCCACCACTTCTCTCTTACCATGGCTGGGGCCTGGGCTGGGCTGGCCACTATGTTCCTGTAAAGTGAAAGTCAAAGAGCAGCTATGTTTGTGGTATTGAAAACATGGCCCTCGACATCACTAGCTGTAAGAGTCATGGGGTTTCTGAACTCCATGTCAAATTAGTAAAGACGTCAAACACGGCAGGGTCTCCTGTTCAGAGGAGCACTTCGGGGGGGTATGAGTTCAGCAAGCCGCCGTTCAGCTGTTTAAATCACAACACAGCAGCAAGCCTCTCTTCAGAAGGCAACTCTGAACTAAGATCGTACTGCCTGCTATATGTTTACAGCCATCCAATGGCTGTCTGTGGCTGAGTTACTGAATATACAGTACTGTACGTAGTGACTGTAAAACTATGCCCACATATTTTCCAATAGTCCTGTATTTTGACTGAACTTCTCAGCTCTATACTGTGAGGTGTTCCAGGTCTGGGGAGGAGCAGACCAAAGAGGAATGTTTTCCTGGAGGATCACAAACTCCTCAGTATACAGTAGATACTGCATCTACCGTTAGGGACCAGGCATCCCAGTAAAGTGTTAGACTTCGTCCCAAATGGCACCCTATTCCCTTTATACAGTAGTGCACTACTTTTGACCCAAGCTCTTTGGCCCTGACCAAAAAAAAGTTAACTATAAAGGAAATAGGGTGCCATTTGGAACGATACCTTAGACCAGGGATGGGCAACTGGCGACCCCGCCCCCCCCCCTTTTGTAGTCCCACGGATTAATTTCTGGCTTAGGGCCCCCAAAAGGCTAGGGCTGGCTCGGACTGCATGTGTGGGTATGGATGCAGGTACGCAGACCCACGAGCAACTGCGGCTGCTCATGATCAGTTCTGTTTTTCATGGCCCCCACCCCAATCAAAGTTGCCCATCCCTGCCTTAGACTAAGCCTTTTCAGGAACATTGGGAGCTATTAGCTCTTTGCCCAGGTAGTCTCAGTTAGAGAGAGAGACGGATGGAAAGTCCAAACGTATAAGAGCATTAGTCAACACTGCTGTTCCTGTTAGAACGGTGGGACGGGAGCAACACACAGTTCTAACTGCATGATCTGGACTCACTTGGCTGAGAGTTACAAGAGACGCACACAGACACACACACACACACACATACACACACACACACCTACACACACACACATACACACACACAAAAGTGCAAAAGCAATGACCTTGACTGAATGGCGTACTAAATACTGACTGAAATAATAACAGGGAAGAACAGCAGAGGAAATACCTAAGAGAAGCGAGAGGAGAGACGAGTGACAAGTCAATCATGTTTAATGATGCCAAGGCAACACAGAGAGGCCCAAGCCAAATAATGGTGAAAGAAGGGAATCAAAGTATTGCTCTAATCGCAATTAGTGTGAGTGTGACCATTTTGACTTTCTCCATCCCTAACTACACTATTCTGTTCAGTCTGTTGCCAATTTGTCCTTGATTTCAGATGGGGATCAGGAGTTGTGTGCAGTGCGGATGCTGCGTTGAGCACCACGTCCAGACAAAGGCTACGTCCCAAATGGAACCTTATTCCTTTTGTAGTGCACTACTTTTGGACCCTGGGCAAAAGTAGTGCACTAAATAGGGAGCCATTTGGGACACAGCCAAAGAATCAACTGATGGGCACCAAAATGTCAAAATCAGATGATTACAACGTGTCGCTCCCAGAAGGCCTCTCAGCCAAACCTTTATAGCGCCTCCTGACCCCTCTGATTTTCATTAGAGATATCCATTTTGAAATAAAAAGTGGAGGTAGGGTACACAGACTGCTCTGTCTGTGCGTGTTCAATTTCCTGTTGGTTTGGAGGATTCTAGGGGAAAACAAGAAAGGGAATAGGGTGCCATTTAGGATGCACCCTCTGTCTGTGCAGCACAGCAGAACCCTAATATAAGACCTATATCCATCCTGCCCTGCCTTTCGAAAGTATTCGAAAGCCAAGTTAACAAACAGATCACCGACCATTTCGAATACCACCGTACCTTCTCCGCTATGCAATCCGGTTTCCGAGCTGGTCACGGGTGCACTTCAGCCACGCTCAAGGTCCTAAACGATATTATAACCACGATTGATAATAGACAGTACTGTGCAGCCGTCTTCATCGACCTGGCCAAGGCTTTCGACTCTGTCAACCACCGCATTCTTATTGGCAGACTAAATAGCCTTGGTTTCTCAAATGACTGCCTCGCCTGGTTCACCAACTACTTCTCAGATAGAGTTCAGTGTGTCAAATCGGAGGGCCTGTTGTCTGGACCTATGGCAGTCTCTATGGGGGTGCCACAGGGTTCAATTCTTGGGCCGACACTTTTCTCCGTGTATATCAATGATGTCGCTCTTGCTGCTGGTGACTCTCAGATCCACCTCTACGCAGACGACACCATTTTGTATACATCTGGCCCTTCATTGGACACTGTGTTAACAAACCTCCAAACGAGCTTCAATGCCATACAACAATCCTTCAGTAGCCTTCAACAGCTCTTAAACACTAGTAAAACTAAATGCATGCTTTTCAATCGAACGCTGCTAGCACCCGCCCACCCGACTAGAATCACCACTCTCGACGGGTCTGACCTAGAGTATGTGGACAACTACAAATATCTAGGTGTCTGGTTAGACTGTAAACTCAACTTCCAGACTCACATAAAGAATCTCCAATCCAAAGTTAAATCTAGAATCGGCTTCCTATTTCGCAACAAAGCCTCCTTCACTCATGCTGCCAAACATGCCCTCGTAAAACTGACTATCCTACCGATCCTTGACTTCGGCGATGTCATTTACAAAATAGCCTCCAACACTCTACTCAGCAAATTGGATGTAGTCTATCACAGTGCCATCCGTTTTGTCTCCAAAGCCCCATACACTACCCACCACTGTGACCTGTACGCTCTTGTTGGCTGGTCCTCACTACATGTTCGTTGTCAAACCCACTGGCTCCAGGCCATCTATAAATCACTGCTAGGCAAATCCCCGCCTTATCTTAGCTCATTGGTCACCATAGCAGCACCCACCCGTAGTCTGCGCTCCAGCAGGTATATCTCACTGGTCATTCCCAAAGCCAACACCTCCTTTGGCCGCCATTCCTTCCAGTTCTCTGCTGCCAATGACTGGAACGAATTGCAAAAATCTCTGAAGCTGGAGACTCTTATCTCCCTCAATAACGTTAAGCATCAGTTGTCAGAGCACCTTACCGATCACTGCACCTGTACACAGCCCATCTGAAATTAGCCCACCCAACTACCTCATCCCTATATTGTTATTTATTTTGCTCTTTTGCACCCCAGTATCTCTATTTGCACATCATCTCTTGCACATCTAGCATTCCAGTGTTAATACTATTGTAATTATTCTGCACTATAGCCTATTTATTGCCTTACCTCCATAACTTGCTACATTTGCACACACTGTATATATATTTTCTGTTGTATTTCTGACTTTGTTTTTTTTACCCCATATGTAACTCTGTGTTGTTTTTATTGCACTACTTTGCTTTATCTTGGCCAGGTCGCAGTTGTAAATGAGAACCTGTTCTCAACTGGCTTACCTGGTTAAATAAAGGCGAAATAAAATAAAATAAAATAATATTGCCCAAGATGGAATATGACACCAGGCTAGGGTAAAGATTACCCTTCAACCACTGTATAAGAAAATAATATTTTCAAAGTAACACAATTATTTTTTTGAGTCCCTTATAAAGAGGTAAAGAGGAATATACTACAGAAACAACTTCTGGATTCTTTCGATATGGTTGAAGGGTAGGAAAAATTGAGAAGGTGATAAGATGGTGTCCTTTCCAAAATTAGTTTATGTTCTGATGTAAATCTTCTCCTTCAACCATAAATCAAGGGTATTAAACATGACTGTATGCAGTTGGACTGAGTTTTCCATTAGTGTATACTTGCAGCAGGGCACTTTAACTCCTATGTTTCCAGATGTGCTTCTCAAATTGCACCCTATTTCCTATTTAGTGCCCTATTTTTGACCAGGGCCCATATGGCTATTTGGGACGCACTACATTGGTAATAGGTTCCCATTTGGAGGGCAGGCATGATTTCAGATTTTCCAGACCTGGTTGGAGGCATTTATTTGCCCAATAAACCTGCTTATGAAATATATCTGAATGACCAATTCTGCACCAAAGCTGCAATTCGTCTACAAACTAAGTTTACTTTTACTGTACTAGGAGTTTTTATACACTGTATAAGCAACTATAATGCAAAAATTCTGAAAACATGCTCTGCAGACCGCAATGTGACATGCATTGGGATAAAAGCTACAATATGGCAATTCACAACATGTTACAGTAAGTACTTCAACTGTAACATAAGACTTGGTGTCATTGGCTATCAATATATAAATATCTGAGTATGACAACGTTGTGACCATGTTCAATATTCAACAACTCCAGAGCCCTCTGGGCGCTCTGAGGCCTCCTCCCTTAATCATGCTGTTTTCATTTCCACTCCAGCCTGAAACAACTAAGAGAGTTAAACCTCCAGGAGTTTCAGAGAAACCACTCATTACCACATCCAAATTGTTTTTTGGGCATGAAACAGACAGTATGTATGTCTCTCTGTGGCTGAGACGAGGAACTGAGCAGCAGCAGTAAAAATTGAAATGTGCTGTTATGTATAGTGCCTTCAGAATGTATTCATACCCCTTGACTTATTCCACATTTTGTGTTACAGCCTGAATTCAAAGTCGATTAAATAAATGTGTTTTCTGACTCATCTACTACACACAATACCCCATAATGAAAAACTGAAAACATGTTTTTAGAAATGTTTGCCAAATTATTGAAAATGAAATACATAAATATCGAATTTACATAAGTATTCACACCCCTGAGTCAATACATGTTAGAATCACCTTTGGCAGCAATTACAGTCTTTCTGGGTAAGTCTCTAAGAGCTTTGCACACCTGGATTGTACAATATTTGCACATTATTTTTTTTTTAAATCTTCAAGCTCTGTCAAGTTGGTTGTTGATCATTGCTAGACAGCCATTTTCAAGTCTTGCCATAGATTTTCAAGAAGATTAAAGTCAAAACTGTAACTCGGCCACTCAGGAACATTCAATGTCATCTTGGTGAGCAAGATATTTGGTCTTGTGTTTTAGGTTATTGTCCTGTGTCTGGTGGAAAGCAGACTGAATCAGGTTTTCCTCTAGGATTTTGCCTGTGCTTAGCTCCCATTCTGTTTATTTTTTTATCCTGAAAAACTCCCTAGTCCTTAATGATTACAAGCATACCCATAACATGATGCAGCCATCACTATGCTTGAAAATATGGTGAGTGGTACTCAGTAATGTGTTGTATTGGATTAGCCCCAAACATAACACTTTGTACTTAGGACAAAAAGTTAATTGCTATGCCAAATGTTTTGCAGTATTACTTTAGCACCTTGCGCAAACAGGATGCATGTTTTGGAATATTTGTATTATGTACAGGCTTCCTTCTTTTCACTCTGTCAATTAGGTTAGTATTGTGGAGTAACTACAATGTTGTTGATCCATCCTCAGTTATCTCCTATCACAGCCATTAAACTCTGTAACTGTTTTAAAGTCACCATTGGCCTCATGGTGAAATCCCTGAGCGGTTTCCTTCCACTCCGGCAACTGAGTTAGGAAGGACGCCTGTATCTTTGCAGTGACTGGGTGTATTGCTACACCATCCAAAGTGTAATTAATAACTTAATCATGCTTAAAGGGATATTCATTTTTTTTACCTATCTACCAATAGGGGCCCTTCTTTGCGAGGCATTGGAAAACCTCCCTGGTATTTGTGGTTGAATCTGTGTTTGAAATTCACTGCTTGACTGACGGACCTTACAGATACAGAGAGGGAAACAAGTATTTGATCCCCTGCTGATTTTGTGCGTTTGCCCACTGACAAAGAAATTATCAGTCTATAACAAAAAAATCCAGAAAAACGCATGTCAAAAATGTTATTATTGATTTATAAATAAGTATTTGACCCCTCTGCAAAACATGACTTAGTACTTGGTGGCAAAACCCTTGTTGGCAATCACAGAGGTCAGACGTTTCTTGTAGTTGGCCACCAGGTTTGCACACATCTCAGGAGGGATTTTGTTCCACTCCTCTTTGCAGATCTTCTCCAAGTCATTAAGGTTTCAAGGCTGACGTTTGGCAACTCGAACCTTCAGCTCCCTCCACAGATTTTCTATGGGATTAAGGTCTGGAGACTGGCTAGGCCACTCCAGGACCTTAATGTGCTTCTTCTTGAGCCACTCCTTTGTTGCCTTGTCCATGTGTTTTGGGTCATTGTCATGCTGGAATACCCATCCACGACCCATTTTCAATGCCCTGGCTGAGGGAAGGAGGTTCTCACCCCAGAATTGACGGTACATGGCCCCGTCCATCGTCCCCCTAACTGTAAGTCGCTCTGGATAAGAGCGTCTGCTAAATGACTAAAATGTCAAATGTAATGCGGTGAAGTTGTCCTGTCCCCTTAGCAGAAAAACACCCCCAAAGCATAATGTTTCCACCTCCATGTTTGACGGTGGGGATGGTGTTCTTGGGGTCATAGGCAGCATTCCTCCTCCTCCAAACACGGCGAGTTGAGTTGATGCCAAAGAGCTCCATTTTGGTCTCATCTGACCACAACACTTTCACCCAGTTCTCCTCTGAATCATTCAGATGTTCATTGGCAAACTTCAGACGGCCCTGTATATGTGCTTTCTTGAGCAGGGGGACCTTGCGGGCGCTGCAGGATTTCAGTCCTTCACGGCGTAGTGTGTTACCAATTGTTTTCTTGGTGACTATGGTCCCAGCTGCCTTGAGATCATTGACAAGATCCTCCCGTGTAGTTCTGGGATGATTCCTCACCGTTCTCATGATCATTGCAACTCCACGAGGTGAGATCTTGCATGGAGCCCCAGGCCGAGGGAGATTGACAGGTCTTTTGTGTTTCTTCCATTTGCGAATAATCGCACCAACTGTTGTCACCTTCTCACCAAGCTGCTTGGCGATGGTCTTGTAGTCCATTCCAGCATTGTGTAGGTCTACAATCTTGTCCCTGACATCCTTGGAGAGCTCTTTGGTCCTGGCCATGGTGGAGAGTTTGGAATCTGATTGATTGATTGCTTCTGTGGACAGGTGTCTTTTATACAGGTAACAAACAGACATTAGGAGCACTCCCTTTAAGAGTGTACTCCTAATCTCAGCTCGTTACCTGTATAAAAGACACCTGGGAGCCAGAAGCAATCAATCAATCAGATTCCAAACTCTCCACCATGGCCAGGACCAAAGAGCTCTCCAAGGATGTCAGGGACAAGATTGTAGACCTACACAATGCTGGAATGGACTACAAGACCATCGCCAAGCAGCTTGGTGAGAAGGTGACAACAGTTGGTGCGATTATTCGCAAATGGAAGAAACACAAAAGACCTGTCAATCTCCCTCGGCCTGGGGCTCCATGCAAGATCTCACCTCGTTTGAGAGGGGGTCAAATAAAATACTTATTTCCCTCATTAAAATGCAAATCAATTATAACATTTTTGACATGCGTTTTTCTGGATTTTTTTGTTGTTATTCTGTCTCTCACTGTTCAAATAAACCTACCATTAAAATTATAGACTGATCATTTCTTTGTCAGTGGGCAAACGAACAAAATCAGCAGGGGATCAAATACTTTTTTCCCTCACTGTAATTGTATGTGTGGGGTACAGAGATGAGGTAGTCATTAAAAAATCATGTTAAACACTATTATTGCACACATAGTGAGTCCATGCAATTTATTATGTGACTTGTTAAGCAAAGTTTTATTCCTGAACTTATTTAGGCTTGCCATAACAAATGGGTTGAATACTTATTGACTCAAGACATTTTAGCTTTTCATTTTTAATTCATTTGTAAAATTTTCTAAAAACATCATTACACTTTGACATTATGGGGTATTGTGTGTAGGGCAGTCACACAAAATCTCAATTTAATCTATTTTTAATTCAGGCTGTAACACAACAAAATGTGGAAAAAGTCAAGGGGTGTGAATACTTTCTGAAGGCACTGTACATTCTAATTAGCTGCAAAGCAATAGATTCCTTGCTAGCATGTTAAATCTGCTACATGACAATATAATTTGACTCCTTAAAAGGATTATGCAAATTACCGCTCATTACAGCTCGACAAGACGGAGAAAGAAGACAGATCATTTATGCACAACGCACCTTTCAGGAGATATCTAGAGGGGCTAATCACCTGAGCCATGGAGTTTTATGTTTTATAGCTATACCTGGGATGGGTTATAGCTTGTTTACATTGTCTCTACATGTCCTCAAGCATTAAACTATAATTTCTTAATTTCCAGAAACAAAATTTAATTTAATATTAGAATTTTCCCACCACTACGTCTTGATGTGAAATCCAAGAAGGTCACATTTACACAGTACAGTTCATTTTAATGTTTTGTTTTTTAAACATATTTAGCATAAACAGCATAAACAGAATTGTTTCATTTTCAGCTGAAATCTCTTTTTAGAAACGGTTACTATGCAGAGAGAAAAGAGCTTGAAATGTTTAGGGGGCTGAAAACTCTTTCCTTTGAGGAGAGTGAGTTATTCGAGTCTTTGTGAGAAGTCTGGATACTAGAGTCTAAATTGGGCTTCTATGATTCTGTTGTTAGCTGTTTGATACTGCTATTGCACTCTGGGCCAGAGTCTAAATGCATTACCGGTCGCTGTATTTGTTTGTTCCTGTTCGCTGTGTGTTGCTTTACCCCTTATTTTTAACATACTCATCAAGATTTATATAATTTGTTACAAGTAAGTAAAATCTACACTAAGAAAAGGGGAAGTTATGGTTGGAAGCAGAGTAGTAAATTGTAAAATTTTTGCAGGTAATCTAAATGCAAACTAGAAGCAACTTATCATGAGAATGGATTTCTCCACCATCTGGTCAAATAACAGGGGATTTGTCTAGTGGCAAGCAAAGAATAGAATGATGGGAGAAAGATTAGCAGGCAAGTCCTACAGTTGGCTAAAATGTCTTTTGTGCAAACAAGAACAGATGACGCCTTAACAATTACACCTGTCAAAAACTCCAGAAAGCAATCCATCTCTAGGCAGCTCAGCTGAAAAGCATGGCTGGGCTACTTTATAGCAAAACACTATTTTTAAACAATTGCCAGCACAACATTTTGATCCATGACAAGCTTTGGAAGTCACATTTCACTTTCATGTGTAACCAGAACCAACTTGGGCCCCTGCTATTCGGTGATAAGTACAACAAATGCAGAATGTCTAAAAGTGGAGAGGAGGAGGGAGATAGGAGGCACTGCTCTGTGTGTGTGTCTGTGCATGCGTATGCGTATGCGTGCAGTATGTGTGCGTGCACGCAGTGTGTGTATTTATCGCGGCTTGTTGCGACAGGGTGACAAAGCACGTAGTTTACTGGCTTTGGATGTGTTTTGAGTAGAATCGAAGCCAAGCTGCTTCTGCTGCTCCTCTCTGTGTGTGTGTGTGTCGCCAACGGCCTCTTGGCCTATGAAAGCTCTCCTTTATGCACCAGTTCAATCCCTGCTCAGAACTATCAAAGAGGGATTGTTAACTATTTATCTTGTCCATCTCTCTAGAAATAAAACTTAAAACCCAATGTTCAATTGGCAAATGCAAAACAGAAAGAAAAAGTGAGAATTCAATTGAATTCACTGTTATTCTACCCAGCCGACACAACATCTTGTTGTTCTTGAGGTTTGGGATTGGATTCATGGTACTTCCGCCATAACAGAACAGTGGTTGGGACCTTTACACGTGGATTGTGACCACAGCCCTAATCATGGCGGATTTGATGTATTCCATTCTCGTTGCGGTAGTTTATACTGAACACAATATATCTCAATGTATAACACAAAATAAATACAAATTATACACTGCATGAAGTATACTGGCACTAAATGGTTAAAAAGGAGTCACTAAATGGTTAAAAAGGAGTCACTAAATGGTTGAAAAAGAGTCAGTCACCTAATTTGCAGTTAACTGTAACCCATGTGCAGAACTCATCAGGGATAGTTCATACATGTGAGTGGATGTAGTCAGGACAGGAGTCATGAAAAACCACCAGGAGGATAGAGCTCCTCAAGTTGAATTTGGACAGGTGCCAACCTCCCCAAGCCAACCTGCATGAGATCCCATTATGACAAGCAGGAAGGAAATCTGATCTGCGTCCCAAATGCAACCCTATTCCCTTTATAATGCACTACTTTTGACCAGGGGTAATCAATCAACATAAAGGTATTCATAGCACAGATCCGTATCAACACAAAACCGATTTTGCACTGCATGACAAAATCCCATGACACATAGTGAGAAAAGTGAAAAAGGCATCACTGTTGCAAAAACAATTCAACAGATGATTTTTCTTGCCCTTTTTTCCCTCATGCACCAACATGGTTAACTAAAGTGTGTAGCTGTGTTCTATGCTCCGGACCAGTACAGCCAAACACTATATCAACACAAAGACATTTGGTTACAGAAACCCACTCACATGATGAGAATACCTTTATATGTTTATATGGTCCAGACAGAGAACAATATGGGATGAAGTCTAGAGAACCCTGTGATGTAGTGAGAGGAGAGAAGAGAAATGCTATTGACCCATAGCCCATCTGGGCCAAGCAAAGCCATTTAGTAAGCTCATTCCTAGAGAGACGGAGAGCGAGAATACAACATTCCAACAGCACCTGTTCTCAGAGCTCCAATTAATGTAATATAATGTAACTGTGAACACACACACACAGGCCTCTTCTGGCCCCAGTGACTGTATACAGCAGGGAACACCAAGACTCAATCTAGACCTTTATATACAAAAATAATAAGACGTTTCAGGGGCACAATGTGACCCGATACAAAAGTCCTTGAGAATTTACCAACTGGTTTGCCTGGCTACCCAAACTCCTTGCTCCGGCCAAAGCACTACACCATGCCCACGGACGTTAGTTTCTTCTCCGCAACGAGTCTGGATCTGAGTACTTCCCTGACGATTTCTAGAACGCAAACACATTCTAACCGTTCTGATTGGTCCCAGAAACCGATGGGTTGGGCCAGAGCCAGAACACACGTGGGTAAAGCGGCATTGGCGTCGACTCCCGAGTGGCGCAGTGGTCTAAGGCACTGCATCGCAGTGCTAGCTGTGCCACTAGAGATCCTGGTTCGAGTCCAGGCTCTGTCGCAGCCGGCCGCGACCGGGAGACCCATGGGCGGCGCACAATTGGTCCAGCGTCGTCCAAGGTAGGGGAGGGTTTTGCCGGCAGGGATGTGGGTTTGTTTCCCACGGGGGGCCAGTATGAAAAAAGAAAAAAAATAGAAAACAACATGTATGCACTCACTAACTGTAAGTCGCTCTGGATAAGAGCGTCTGCTAAATGACTAAAATGTAAATGTAATACTCTGATTGGTTAGAGATGATCCAATCGCTGACGACTTTGTTTTGTACAACACCCCTCATTTTGACGTCACCACAAATGTCTTCAATGGTGGCAGTCTTAGACTTAGAAACGGAAGAATTCAGTTTGAGTCGTCAGGCAACCAACTGGTGACTGTCTGTGAGCTCCATTAAAACTACAAGTTTGATATGTTACAGCCCATTTGGTGAGAGTGAGAGAGAGAGAGAGAGAGCGAGAGAGAGAGAGAGAGAGAGAGAGAGAGAGAGAGAGAGAGAGAGAGAGAGAGAGAGAGAGAGAGAGAGAGAGAGAGAGAGAGAGAGAGCGAGAGAGAGAGAGAGAGAGAGCGCGAGAGAGAGAGAGAGAGAGAGAGAGAGAGAGAGAGAGAGAGGCGCCAGCTACAAACCTGTCACCAGTTCATATTTAAAATAGCCCAGCGAGGCTCCCAGCTCCCAGAGAGGAAGAGAGCACGGTAGAACCTTTACCTTCACCATGATCAATAATAAAAGGCATTTGTCCTTTCACGTGATGTATAATTAGAACGCAGGGCCAAGGTTATCCATCCGCATATTTTTAAGAGGAGCTACCGACAGCTACTCCACACAAGCAGCACAGTCCACACCCGCCAAGCCTACTTCCAACCCCTCGTCTCAGGGTTGCTTGTTTTCTGCAGGCCAAAGCTGTTCAAACCAATTGCAGTTCGGTGTGAAAGCAGCAATCGGGGTCAGCGAGTAGGTCAGGAGGAAAGATATAGTGTATCGATTTCACGCGGTGAGCACAGAGCGCGGAAGAGAGTAGAGCAGGGGCAGACGCGGCGGGCTAGAGCGCGGCAGGATGGAGGGTGGAGGGGGCGCAGGCAGAGTCATGCCTCATTCCAATCAGAGAGGAGGGTTCAAAGGGCGAGTGTTTTTCGGGCCAATTCATGATGAATTGGGCCTGATGAGTTCTAGTGTGACTGTGCCTCTGCTAGGCCCTGTATGAGGAGCCAGGATGACCTAGTGTATTCTACAAGCAGAGAGGATGCTGGGAGATTACAGCACACATAAACATGTCAAGCATTGCCGCGGCGTTATGATGAAAACACAACTCCACACACACAGGCAGGTACACGCACACACAGACTCCCTCGCCATCGACAACACACCACCACCAACCTGACACAACAAAACACCTAGTTATTCAGCTTGCTGGTCCACTAAACCAGTAAACCAGTTGTCTGATAGGCTATGGTACAGGCCTGAGGAGTGGGCTATACGTTTTAGCCTGCTGGCTCGCTGTTCTGTTTCTGCATCATATCACGCTCAATAAACACATCTTAGGCCCAGATAACATAACAGGACTGAGAGAGAGAGAGTGATTAATCAAAGAGGCTTTAAACAACACTCCACTTTGGTAAATCATATGGATCTGGATGTCTCTAACACCAGCCACCACAACCCGCAGCAAGCCCCTCTAAATCTCCATCGCCTATTAACACATCACCCCGCACCTCTCTGATTCAAATGCGAAAGACACATTTCGGTTGAATGCATTGAGTTGTGCAACTGACTAGGTATCCCATTTCCCTTTCCCTCTCCTCTCCCTGGCCGCCAAGCTATAACTGACCCATTATTGATAATAATACAAAGTGTCTGCCTACCCACACACTAGACGGGGACTCTATTTCCCATGCCTCTTAAATGCCCGGGCTAAAAGCAATGAGGGGAAGGCTTGATTTTTTATCGTATTATGAAATATTCGCAGTGGAGAATCGCAGTGGGGCCTGCTGAATTCACGACTCTGTTTCTCACATGACGGATGACAACACCAGGGCACAGAGGACTCCCCCCTGCATGTCAGCAGCTTCACTGTATTGTTATGACCGCTTTACAAGTCATGCAATTACTAGTCATGCAATATGCACTGAGGACGGGCGGCAGGAACGACGGAGACGCAAAGCAAGGCAAACCCTTGACAGATTGAGAAGCCATTTGCTGGATGTGACTGCTGCTCAGTGCTCACACCGTCTGTGTCCCAAATGGCACTCTATTCCCTATATAGTGCACTACTTTTGACCAGGCCAGGGCCCCTCTACAGGAACAGGCAAGAGAGGAAATAGGCTGGGAGTGTGAATTTGATCATTAATAATCCTACAGTAGTGTAGTGTAGTACTCAGATGCTGTAAAAGGTGATTCAAATCATATTTCATAGATGAAGTAATAAAGGTGTTCATTTATGGAATTAACGTAATGTGAAGAACTGACTTTGTGAATAGATTGGAGGTATTCATAGCACTACTAGCTTTAAGATGGCTTTCTCTACTCAAACAAGTATACAGATGCCGTATCTTAATTTGAGCCAGTTTGCTACAGCAGGAAATAATCCTGCAGCAACAGGATGTGTGAATTGTTATATGGATTATAATTAATTCAAATGTTTTGTAGGGGTTGATGAATTTTTTGTTAGGGCAAATCAAGTCTGACATTTTAAAGTGGTAATTACAAACTTTAGAAGCCTTTTAAAACTTTGAATACACTACAAGTTTGGATTCCCTGCTGTGGAGGAAAATTCTCAGCAACAAAAGAGTGATCAAATTAAGATCCTACATCTGTACCTACGGTATGGCCTTTTTGTCCCTCCTAATAACATCATTTTGCAACTGTTTTCAACTTGGTATTTTGCTACTATTGTAAGAGAAGATATATGGTGTTATTCATGGCTCTCACAAATTTTTACGAGATGATGACTTATCCATGAATCATTTCTGTATTACTTGCCACACTTAACGCTTTTTATATAGGACCACAAACTTAAGGTACATAGATGGCCAGGCAGGGTGTGAAATAAATGTGACAGAGAGAGAGAGAGGGAGAGAGAGAGGCCAAAGGAGGAGTGGTGGAGAAGGCCAACACACTTGGCAGAGAGGAGGAGTGGGCATCAGTCCAAAAACGGATAAGAGAACAACCTTCCAGTAACAACAAAAAGAATGAAATGAATGAGAAACGCTCTGGCCAACGGATCCCAACCAAGCACACTTGAAAAGAGAAAATAATTCAATACTGGACTGTTCTAGTGGAGAAAGCAACTCTAACAAAGGACTATTTTCTAAATAAAAAATCACAGGGAATAGAGCTGACAACACAAGAAAGAAACACACCACCAGCACCAATGCCCAGAGTAAAATCAATACAAAGTTAAGGTATTACATCGTAGACACATCCGTGGCTGTTTTTCAGCCCACAAAAAACTTTTCCCAAGGGTGACTACCTACACTTGATTGCAGCAGGATATGATCGAATCTTAGCATTTAATCATAATGCACGCTCTATATTATTATATTTCAATATTGTTCCGATACAGTACTGCTGAATGGTCATCAAACAGACAGAGAGGAAGGTTGTGTAATACTTAAGAAGAAGGAAGATCATTATTTCTTCTCTCATGAAAAGCAGGCCCAAATCCTGGAGCTTCACTAAAAAAGGCCTGGTAATCCCCTCTTAAATCCCACAGGAAGGGATGAATAGGATGTAGCACTCTGCTAGCCAATCAGATGGCAGGTTGGCACCCGCATCATATCCTCCTGTTGCTACAGTGTCTGATCAGTAGAAGAAGAATGTATAAAATAGTCAGTGGACCTGTAGATTAGCTTAACTCATATGGAAATATATGTGACATTACCGTAAGTGGCAAGCATTCCAATGCTGGGAAAATGATGAAGCAAGTGCTTGAAATACTGGCATGTCAATAATGGAAACTACAAAATGATCTAACTACTGTATGTGAGCTGGTGACATTTTGCCCTTCAGCAGTCTATGAATGTGCTGTTATTAACCTCCTGCCCAGTTTCTGTCAGAACTGTTTTGTGGCTCGCTGTAGACATGCCTGTGTGTGTGTGTGTGTGTGTATTCCCAGTCCCGCGGCCCAGATACACTCTACTCAGTTAGCCATTATGGAGTCTTGCTTTGGAAAATGAATGCATGCCACTCAGGTAGTCTATATCCAGCCAGCCCTGGGGGAACAGGGTGCGGGGGGGGGGAGAGATATGTGGGAAGCAGGGAGAGAGTGTGGGGGGAGAGAGAGAGACACTGATTTGACACTGGACATGCTCCATCTCACCAGGACTTAATGGAGCTGGACATCCCAGTTTTTATCCGAGGGGTACACATCCCTCTGTGTGTGTGCATGCGTGCCTGTGTGCGTGAGTGCGAGAGAGAGAGAGAGAGAGAGAGAGAGAGAGAGAGAGAGAGAGAGAGAGAGCACGAGAAAGAGAGAAAGAGAGAGAGAGAAAGTGAGGATGGCTTATAATAGAGAAAGACAAGAAGACTGGGAGGGGGTGGTGGATGGGGGAATTCATTATGCAGTGTGTACAAGTATGCTCTACCACATACTGATTTAAGTAAAATATATGACTGTACTTCGTTACATAATGTCACATGCAACCGCTACACATTTTGCACTTAATAACAAACTAACGCAGCTCCATCATTCCTGCATGAACATGTAGAGAGAGAGCAGAGCACAACACCAATGCATGATGGCACAGAGATAGTATAGCGATCCGTGGGATAACCATGACTTTAAGCGCACAGTGCAGAGTGATTCTACACATCAATGATTTTCACAAGCCATCACCCATAGAGGAGGGGTGCCATTTTCTCTTGCTTTGAGAAGGATCTTGATGGGGAGCCCATAACCATTAAGTTCCATTATAGAGCAAAAAGGCTGTCAGTTTATCTTCTGATCAATGCTGCTAGCTGTCAGATGGAGAGGGAGGGAGGCTGGAGAGAGACTCTATCTGACGGACACACCCAGGCTGCATCCCAAATGGCACCCTATTCCCTACCTAGGGTTCTGGTCAAAAGTCGTGCACTATGTAGGGAATAGGGTGCCATTGGGGACACACACAGCCCTGTTGGAATAGGGCAGCTCTGCTCAGAACAGAATCAATCCAAATGAATACATTTACAGTGAGCAGCCTGTTATCAAACACACCGTCATGTTTATAGATACTGATAACCAGCGGCCAGGCTGCTGCACTGCATCTTGGAGAGAGAACCAGCTTTCAATTCAGTTCAAAATGCTCATCCAAATACTGTATGTTCAATAGTCATAAGGATGCAACGGAAATTCATTCCAAACTGTACTAGTACTGTATGAATATCTAAAGCAGAATAGATCCACTACAGATGTAGGAAAATAATCCTGCAGCAACAGGAAATGTGAATTATAATTGCTTTAGATATTCATACAGTATGGACATTTTTGTAGGGGTTGATACATTTTTCATTAGGGAAAATCAAGTCTGAAATTCAAATCAAGTGGAAATTACTATAAGCTTTTTAAAAACTCAAATACACTACAAGTTTGCATTTCCTGCTTTGCAGGAAAATTCTCAGCAACAAAAGAGTGACCAAGATAAGATCCCACATCTGTACTGTATTCTATATGAACAACAGGGAGTTAAGAGTGAAATGGAAATTCATTCCAAACTGTTCTGGAAAGCAAGAGGGTATCTAGGGTAGGATCAGAGTAGTGGTACTGTTGTTAACTTTCTAGCAGGCAGGCAGTAGCCGGTAGGCTAGCTAGGTTAGCTAACCCCCTGAATAGTGTCCCCCTCAGTAAGGACTTGGCAGGAGCTACTCCTTCCTTCAGTCTCTCCATCTGCTACCATCCAGCATTCCTTCAAAGTCAAGCAGGTTGCAGCAGAAAGACAACAATCCCAGCCAGCCAGCCAGCAGCGTCTAGCACAATTAATCAAAAATGCCACGCCGATAGTGATGCACAGAATATTTCACAGAAGATCTTGAGGCAAAGTCTTACCTTAAAGCGATGAAAAATTGGCTAAATGCTCAGGAGACTAGACTAGATAAGTTCTGGTAGGTAGAACATAGACAGCAAGAAACACAGAAAATGTTACGCAGTAGGAGGCTTCAACTGCTTTGTCCAATACATTTGGACCATGAATGTTAAAATGTCCATCTTCAAATCAAATCAAATCAAATTGCATTGGTCACATACACATATTTAGCAGATGTCATTGCGGGTGTAGCGAAATGTTTGTGCTCCTAGCTCCACCAGTGCAGTAATGTCTACAAATACACAACAATACACACAAATCTAAAAGTCTAATAATTCCGATGAGCAGAATGCAACATGCATGTACAAGGTATCAACAAAAAGGATCGGTAATCATTTATATTAACTGTATGTTCATAATGTATACATTACACATCTATAAGCATGTGATAAACATTTACGTCATTTAGCAGACGCTCTTATCCAGAGCGACTTTCAGTAGAGTGCATACATTTTTCTACTGGTCCTCCGTGGGAATCGAACCCACAACCCTGGTGTTGAAAGCACCATGTTCTACCAACTGAGCCACACATGACATTATCTAATAAGTAGGTTTAGATAAGTATGAAGGGAATGTTAACCTATAAAACAGACTGATTACAGGCAGCAGCTCTATTCTTCCGGCCTTTCTTGTCTGTTGAAGACCAAGGCTGTGTTATGACAAAACACCTCTAACAGAACTGTAAGCATCTTCTGGTTTCGCTCCTCCTTTTTGAGATACCAAATTAATTTTTATTCTGTACTGATTAAACATTTACCTACCACATGCAGCTGTGCAACAAGCAGATATGTAAATCACTCTCTCCAGTTTTTGAGCTTATCTCCATATCAAATATTCTGGGAGATTTCAGACTTGAGAAGCAGAAGAGAGGGACTGTGTGCTGAGGTCTACAGGAAAACCCCTGCATTTTCAGTCAGATGGCAAACGCAAATACCATCATCTTTTTAAGCTCTCATGTATATCAAAGAGCAACATTTATATCTGAGAGCAGTGGACGGCCTTGTACTGCCAAATCAGGCAGCACAAATCATATAGGGCAGAATGCTCGGGGTGTACACTACACTACGTTCACATGTCGGAGACTGAACCGGCGTGTTATTTCTCAGAGTATTTGACATTTGGGGGAATTAAGAGCAAGGCTGAGGAGGCAGCAGAGCAAAGGGAAGGGAAGGGTTTGGCTGTAGCAGAGAGAGAGGGATAGAGAGAGCAACTCATGTGTAGCTGCCATCAATGGCTGCTGAGTGAGACACAGTACAGTCAGCACTGCTACAGTTGAAATGTAACAAACCATAACACACTGCTACTGTACCAACCCACCAAGTAAACCAGGGCTTGGACACTCTGTGGCTGAACTCGTCATCTACCATGAGCATAGAGAAAGAAAATACTACGATTTACTGTGGTGTTGTTTTGTGATCTATAATAATAATCTGTTCCGATTTGTATTATCCTAGATTCATTCATCTTAATTAACTGAACTCAGATTGAATAGTAAATGCGTCCACTCTCTCTTCAATCACTCCTGCCTTGAATGCTTCTGTAGGCAATGTCTGACATTGTCTCGCTAAATAAATACAAATATTACTGTAGCTCTACTTTAAAAAATGTTATACAGTTGAAGTCGGAAGTTTACATACACTTAGGTTGGAGTCATTAAAACTTGTTTTTCAACCACTCCACAAATTTCTTGTTAACAAACTATAGTTTTGGCAAGTCGGTTAGGACATCTACTTTGTGCATGACACAAGTAATTTTTCCAACAATTGTTTACAGACAGATTATTTCACTTATAATTCACTGTATCACAATTCCAGTGGGTCAGAAGTTTACATACGCTAAGTTGACTGTGCCTTTAAACAGCTTGGAAAATTCCAGAAAATGATGTCATGGCTTTAGAAGCTTCTGATAGGCTAATTACATTTACATTTACGTCATTTAGCAGACGCTCTTATCCAGAGCGACTTACAGTTAGTGAGTGCATACATTTTTCATACTGGGCCCCCGTGGGAATCGAAACCACAACCCTGGCGTTGCAAGCGCCATGCTCTACCAAATGAGCTACAGGAGGCATTTGAGTCAATTGGAGGTGTACCTGTGGATGTATTTCAAGGCCTACCTTCAAACTCAGTGCCTCTTTGCTTGACATCTGGATAAGAGCGTCTGCTAAATGACTAAAATGTAAATGTAAATGAAATCAAAAGAAATCAGCCAAGACCTCAGAAAAGTTTTTGGGGACCTCCACAAGTCTGGTTCATCCTTTGAAGCAATTTCCAAACGCCTGAAGGTACCACGTTCATCTGTACAAACAATAGTACGCAAGTATAAACACCATGGGACCACGTAGTCATCATGGAAGGAGACGCGTTCTGTCTCCTAGAGATGAATGTACTTTGGTGCGAAAAGTGCAAATCAATCCCAGAACAACAGCAAAGGACCTTGTGAAGATGCTGGTGGAAACAGGTACAAAAGTATCTATATCCACAGTAAAACGAGTCCTATATCGACATAACCTGAAAGGCCGCTCAGCAAGGAAGAAGCCACTGCTCCAAAACCGCCATAAAAAAGCCCGACTACGGTTTGCAACTGCACATGGGGACAAAGATCGTACTTTTTGGAGAAATGTCCTCTGGTCTGATTAAACAAAAATAGAACTGTTTGGCCATAATGACCATCGTTATGTTTGGAGGAAAAAGGTGAACGCTTGCAAGCCGAAGAACACCATCCCAACCGTGAAGCACGGGGGTGACAGCATCATGCTGTGGGGGTGCTTTGCTGTAGGAGGGACTGGTGCACTTCACAAAATAGATGGCATCATGAGGAAGGAAAATAATGTGGGCATATTGAAGCAACATCTCAAGACATCAGTCAGGAAGTTAAAGCTTGGTCGCAAATGGGTCTTCCAAATGGACAATGACCCCAAGCATACTTCCAAAGTTGTGGCAAAATGGCTTACGGACAACAAAGTCAAGGTATTGGAGTGGCCATCACAAAGCCCTGACATTAATCCTATAGAAAAGTTGTGGGCAGAACTGAAAAAGTGTGTGCGAGCAAGGAGGCCTACAAACCTGACTCAGTTACACCAGCTCTGTCAGGAGGAATGGGCCAAAATTCACCCAACTTATTGTGGGAAGCTTGTGGAAGGCTACCCGAAATGTTTGACCCAAGTTAAACAATTTAAAGGCAATGCTACCAAATACTAATTGAGTGTATGCAAACTTCTGACCCAGTGGGAATGTGATGAAAGAAATAAAAGCTGAAATAAATCATTCTCTCTACTATTATTCTGACATTTCACATTCTTAAAATAAAGTGGTGATTCTAACTGACCTAAGACAGGGAATTTTTACTAGGATTAAATGTCAGGAATTGTGAAAAACTGAGTTTAAATGTATTTGGCTAAGGTGTATGTAAACTTCCGACTTCAACTGTACATACAGATATCATACCAGATACATCCATACGGCCATACAGTAGGCTAATTATGTGTGTAAATTAAAATTAAACATTTGTATAGTTTATGTGTACAGCTAACAGATCCAAGATTTCATTAGAGCATTTCTATAAAATAAAACTCAAATAATTAAACAATGCTCTTTTATGGAAACAGAAAAACACGACTTCAATCACCTTCCCCATTCAAATCTTGTAGCACTTTGCTAATTAATTCTATTGAAACGAGACTAATTAAATTGGCCTAATATGAAGCAGCTGACTGCCATCTCTGCACACAGATACAAAGCTTGTTAATAGTCAGGTTATCTGGCCAGTCCAGTCCACAGCCACAATGACAAGCCTAAGCCTCATTACTACAGTACAGCCTCTCTCTCTTTCTCTCTCTCTCCTCCTCCTCTCTTTCTCTCTCTCTCCTCCTCCTCTCTTTCTCTCCCCTCTCTGCTTCCAGCAGCAGCCTGGGCAATACCAGCTAGGAATTCCCACAATACAAACAAAATACACAATGTAAATAAAAGTACCACTTTTTTCTGAGGTGTGGAGCAGTCCCCCCCCCCCAAAATGGTGAACAATTCGTCTGTATTGTCTGTTAAAAAAATATATTTAAATAACAAAAGTAAAAGACGTTTTGAGTTCCTCTTATAAGCACCTTCCTTTTCAAAGCAGGCCCCAATTAAACGCATTCAGACAAAAGAGCTTTGGAGAGGCAGCGGTCCTCCTCAGTCCTCAGCCATGGCAGGTTCCCATGACAGAATGGGTTTTCCTTGACTCTGGAGTCACGGCTCCATAGCTCTGAGGAAGGCAGCTCTGCGCTGCAGCCGCAGGCCGGCTCTGGGGAGAGGAGAGGCGCAGCCTTGCTTTGTTCTGCTAATCTGCAGCCTGGATCCTCCTATGTGGAGTGGCAGCACTTCAGCTGCAGGCCCGGAGAGAGGAAGAGGGGAATGGAAGAAGAGAAGGGGACTGCTGCCTTTCACTACATGAATGAATGAATGCCCCCTCCATCTCATTATGATGACGCAGACCTGTCATAGGCTGGTTACTTCTAGTACCTCATGCTCTTTTTAACACCTCCATTCATGTTTAGTATGTAAAGAGAAACATCTTTGTATAGCGCTGTATACCCTTGTATAACCAGTATGCTCTGAACATTAATGTTCATAGAATACATTTGTTTTATTATAAGAACATATATTAAAGAGATTACAGGATGAGAAAGACTTCCAGAGTAAGTCAGTCCTGAACAATTCAGAATTATAGCACAATTCTCTTAAAACTCTATATTTCACCAAGCTACATGTGAACAGAAAGTGAGAACTAAGCATATTCCATGTTGTGCACCGCCACTGTCTGCGTCCAAGAGCAGAACCATTCTGGGCACAGAGTAACACCAGGAGAAGACAATCTGTTTGGGAAATGTAATATCCTCATCCAATACAGACAGACAGTGTGCCTCCCTGCCAGGCTAGATTCTGCTGTAATACACTACATCAGGACACAGTCACACAGCTGACTACAACACAGCGTTACAGCTGATTGTACATGATACCACAGAACAGGAATCAACAATGAAAGAAAGCATTGCTGAGCCAATTGCACTATGCTGCTATTTTATCCTCTAGTAAAATGTGGGCTTTGCTGTTCCTATAAATAAGATTAAGTAGCTCAACGCAGTGCTCTGCCAAAAATATATTGTGAATATGGGAGTTAAAGAGAAATATTAGGTTGTATTAGCCAGCTATTTCACGTCTGGCAATTCAATACATTGTTTTTCCACAAAATTAGTTTATCTTGATGGATTTTTGAATGAGAATGTTTTTGCATTACATCTTTCTAACATGTCCGAACAGCGTATTCCTGTCATAATAATATTCCCTGTAACTGTATGTTTCTAGATCCTCATTCCATATGAATTCTCTCCAGAGCAGCAGACTGAAGGGGAAAAAATGGACTAAACATAGCTATTGAATTCCTTCCTTTGCCCTGAATGAATTCATCTCAGGCAGCTAGGCAGCAATTTAAAGCTGAGCTAAAATCTCCTGCAGACCAGAGGTATTTACAACATTGTGTGTGTGTGTGTGTGTGTGTGTGGGTCCAGTCTGTTTCAAAAATTGGCACAAGTATAATGGAGCCTCAATGGAAATAATTGTGCTTTTAAATAAATGACCATGATATAAATAAATCACACCAACATATGGGTATGAATGGCTGCTTGCGGTTGTAGTCCTACCATTGCACATATCATATTCATGCTTTTTTGACTAAGCAATATTGGCAGACCTGTGCTATAACCAAAATATAAAACACAGAGACACTAGTGGTACTACTTACATAGGGAATGGTTCAAAAACGATTTGCTGAGCTCTTAAGAGCAAAGCTTGAGAAACAGAATCTCTTTATTCAACTGACTGGGAGAAAGAGGGCTCTTTTCTTAGGAAATGGTGAGAAGAGCCATTTTGTATTGAAGTAAAAAAAAAAAAATGAAATGTGTACTGCCTGGCTGGGTATGAAAGCGGTTTGAAATCAGCCCCTTTTGTCTCTGAATTATCTGAAAGGAGTCCAGTCAGCTCTGGCCTGCGCCTCGTCACATCTAGTTTACACTGCAGACTTAGCAGAAACAGAGCCTTTCTGATGGAGGTAGTGACCCATTAAGTATATTGTGTACATATGCAAAAGACAAGTTGGTGGAGACAGGCAGGTGTCCAGAACCAGAACAGGCCTACGCTCAGAGAGCAGAAACACTGATGCTGTGCAACACTTGTTCTCTGCACCGTAGGAGACAAGAGGAAAGGGAAAGACAGAGAGAGGGAGAGACAAAGAGGGAGGAGCGGGGGAGAGGTGGAGGCTGGGAGCAATTTCCTCCCAACTGGTATCCTAATGCACTTCTATTGAGGCAGAAAGCGACAGTGGAGGAGATTCCTCTCTTTCTAATCAATGTATTTAGCAAGCTATAGGGATAAATGTCCTGCCCTGATTGGAGAGGCTTAGTATGGCTTGTTGCTTTGTGTGTGTGTGCGAGAGAGAGAGAGAGAGAGAGAGAGAGAGAGAGAGAGAGAGAGAGAGAGAGAGAGAGAGAGAGATGAGAGAGAGAGAGAGAGAGAGAGAGAGAGAGAGAGAGATGAGAGAGAGAGAGAGAGAGAGAGAGAGAGAGAGAGAGAGAGAGAGAGAGAGAGAGAGAGAGAGAGAGAGAGAGAGAGAGAGACAGAGCTACAACCAGGGTTACAGAGAGTACAGAAGTCATCTGACCATTCAGCATCCCTCCACCCTCCTTCCACAACATAAAGGCCCAGTTCATGTTTATTTATTTGCCTGATGTCAATACTTTACACAGTCATTCAGGATGGAACATCCAGAAAGCAGCCTCTCTGGAGAGAAGGAGAAATTCAATCTGGGCTTTTCCTTAGGACCGACCAGGCTGCTAGTGCTGCTACGCTTCTACGACTGCTTCTCTCCCTGAGAGAGAACCAACCACATCAAGTGGTCAAGTGCAGCATCAGGAAAATAAAGATGCAGATGTTGGCTGGAGTTGGGGCTGCATCCCAGATGGACTGTGTTACTGTGTTAAGAGGGTAGAGTGTCATTCTATAAGCACACCGTCGAGGGCTGTGATAAATAGAGAAATATTTATTTGTTCAGCTCAGACAGACAGAATCATCATAGACAAAAATTGATTTATTTCACCTTGTGTTAGAAATAAATATGGTATTGTTTTGTGTTTTCTCTCACTCTCATTTTTATCAATGATTATCTACAGTAAAATCTCACTGTTTATTTTATTTGTTTATATGACGGGAACAACGTACAACAAACACTACCTACAGTAGCAGCAACTAAAAATATGTATAGATACTTGGTGTCAAATATTGATATAATATCATCCAAAAATAAAATCACAGTATGTAACTGTATAGATTTGTTGCCCCATCACTAACCATTATAGTAACAAATAAATCACCGCTTTTCAGAAATATAGGCTACATAGTTTAAGTGTCGTACCCAGAGCCTCTCCCATCAGACCAGATGGAAATACCAAGCTCCACAGAAAATGGAAAATCTCACAAGGAGTCTAAAAAAATGCATTAGCAGCGCCATGCTGTACAGTACCATTCACCCAATCAATCATCTTAACAGCAAATATAAAATAAAAGTCTACCACCTTTATATATGTGTAAAAATAGGTAACCATTGGCATGTCTGAATCTCGTGACAAAATCAATGCAAACGCAACATCCATTACAGTATATCTACTGTATGTGTTTATATCAAACAAAACAATGCATCACTCCTTTCCTTTCCCTCCTTTGTGAAGCCCATCATTTGTAGCAGCCAGTGTCTATCTCTGCTCTAGCCCTCCCCATCCCAGCTGGGCGCTGTAGAATGTTGAACTGTGGGTTTGATTGCTGTAGCCCGAGGCATTAGGTTCAATCCACCATGTCGCACCTCAGTAGCTCCACACAGACGCCAGAAAGCAGACTCCATTCACCTCAGGGATTTGTTAACTTTCACATACATTTAGTTGTGCACTTGGCCATCCAGTTCAAATTGATAAACCTGTCGGCTCACACTACTACTGATTTTCTGGCCAGAAATGTCTGATGCCACAAACACTACATGACCAAAAGTATGTGGACACCTGCTCGTCGAACATCTCATTCCAAAATCATAGGCATTCATACGGAGTTGGTCCCCCCTTTGCTGCTATAACAGCCTCCACACTTCTGGGAAGGCTTTCCACTAGATGTTGGAACATTGCTGTGGGGACTTGCTTCAATTCAGCCACAACAGCATTAGTGAGGTTGGGCACTGATGTTGGGTGATTAGGCATGACTCGCAGTCAGCGTTCCAATTCATCCCAAAGGTGTTCGATGGGGTTGAGGTCAGGGCTCTGTGCAAGCCAGTCAAGTTCTTCCACACCGATCTCGACAAATCATTTCTGTATGGACCTCACTTTGTGTACGGGGGCATTGTCATGCTGAAGCAGGAAAGGGTCTTCCCCAAACTGTTGCCACAAAGTTGGAAGCACATAATCGTCTAGAATGTAATTGTATGCTGTAGCGTTAAGATTTCCCTTCACTGGATCTAAGGGGCCTAGCCCGAACCATGAAAAACAGCCCCAGACCATTATTCCTCCACCACCAAACTTTACAGTTGGCACTATGCATTGGGGCAGGTAGCGTTCTCCTGGCATCCACCAAACCCAGATTAGTCTGTTGGACAGCCAGATGGTGAAGCGTGATTCATCACTCCAGAGAACACGTTTCCACTGCACCACAGTCCAATGGCAGCGAGCTTTACACCACTCCAGCCAACGCTTGGCATTGCGCATGGTGATCTTGTGTGCGGCTGCTCGGCCATGGAAACCCTTTTCATGAAGCCCCCGACGAACAGTTCTTGTGCTAACGTTGCTTCCAGAGGCAGTTTGGAACTCGGTAGTGAGCCGTTGTTGCTCCTAGACGTTTCCACTTCACAATAACAGCAGTTACAGTTGACCGGGCAGCTCTAGCAGGGCAGATATTTGACGAACTGACTTGTTGGAAAGGTGGCATCCTATGACGGTGCCACGTTGAGAGTCACTGAGCTCTTCAGTAAGGCCATTTTACTGCCAATGTTTGTCTATGGAGATTGCATGGCGGTGTGCTCGATTTTATACACCTGTCAGCAACGGGTGTGGCTGAAATAGCCGAATCCACAAATTTGAAGGGGTGTCCACATACTTTTGTATATATAGTGTATCAAGAGACAACTATCCAGTCCCTCTCGCTCTCCTCCCTGTTACAGGTTGGGAATTATAGAAAGTTACATTAACAAAACAAGAGCAAAAAAAAAAAAATGTATTAACCCACTGGAGTGAGCGGTCAGACTGTTGGCCCTCAAGCCACAGAAACCAATATTCATCTTCCAACCAATGACACATTTCTATTACAATTCTGAAATGATAGATTTTTTTCTCTATAAAGTAACGCAACAAGAAAAAAGCTAACAGTCCGGAAAGAAGGCACTGTAGTCTGCAAAACAGTTATTTAAATGTAAATAAATAGGAACTTTATCTATACTTTTTCCTCTTAAAGTGTTGTCGCTTTATCTTTTAAAACTCCTCAGGCTTTTCTTCCTGGCTGCAATATCAAAGTCTATTACATAGTCTTTGCTACAGGTCATAACATATAGGCTAGCACAGGAGTGTTGAGGCTGAACCCAGAGAGAGCTGCCTGCCTTCCCGGGAGAATTAATGTGGCCGCTGCGGCCGGGCCTGGCAGCGCTATCACTATCAGCTTAAGACGATTACCACATGTCATTTGTAATTTGTATGATACCACAATACAGCAACATTTAATTTTCTGCCACACTTTATCAGTGTGTGAACTGGTCTCCCTCTCCAGTCCATTGTCTTTGACCTATATACATAAACCCCCGGCTGATAGATCCAGGAGCACATCCATCGCCCACCGGCCCCATGACAGGCATCAGTCGGCCGAGCCGGGCGGGGCAGCAACGGAACGGACGACTGGCTCTCTGGGCCACAGTGTCACACAAACACATGGACGCACACACACACTGACGCACACACACACGTACTGATGCACACACCAACACATATGTATACATATGTGCACACACACATCTGCACTCGCGCACACACACATCTTATGGCCAGGCAGTCTGTGGAATTTCATGAAATACAAAAAATATATAATAAAATAGTCCAACGTCAGTGGTTTTATATTTGTGTCAGATCAAAACTACAGCAGCAGAGGAGAAATGGGAGGTTGAGGAATGGTTCTGTAATGACATCTAAATTTATCACTATAGCACCACATAAGACAAGCCCACAGGCCATAGCCAGATAACGGCATTTTATACGTTTATGACCATAGTACAGAAATTGAAATTACTAGTAATAAAGATGAAGGACGATTGAGGCCCTTACACACCAAGCCTTTTGTTTTACACCAGACAAGACACACACTTCTCAAATGACTCCTTTAACACCTAACACAAAACTGTCCTACATTTCATTTGAACCATTCTCAAGTGTGCTCCCTACAACTGGAGACAAAAAATGAAAGTGACTATGTGTGCAATGGGCTTTATTCATTCAGACAGGTCATAGTATGAGACAACAGTATGAGCAGGATGAAAAGAGTCCAAACAGAGGGTTTGAAGGGTTGTGTGAGAGTACAGAGGAGAGACAGGAGAGATATGGGAGGACAGTTAATAAAGACTGGGGATGGCAGGAGTCACTGGGCACAGACGGATCCTCTGACACATGATGAATGAATACTCTCTCCCTGCAGCCTCCCTCCAGCCCTGGGCCAAGCAGGAGAGGAGAGGAGAGGAGAGGAGAGGAGAGGAGAGGAGAGGAGAGGAGAGGAGAGGAGAGGAGAGGAGAGGAGAGGAGAGGAGAGGAGAGGAGAGGAGAGGAGAGGAGAGGAGAGGAGAGGAAGAAAGGCTGATGAGAGAAGAGAAGGAGGGAATACTGGGAAAAAACAACCCTGACCACTGCTGATCTGGAAAGTCCCATCCCGCCCTCTCAGCCCAGACACCATATGATGGAGCTCTAGAGAGTAATGTGTTCAAAGATGACACAGAGACAAGGATGTCAGCCTGGCTGACAATATACTATTCTCTTTTAGTCAAACAGAGCCTCGACTCGACGTTGTTTCATGCCAGAGCAGACAGAAACATCATATAAAATCACACCATGATAGGCGGGATATTGATTTGAGTTACCTAGGGGATTTAAATAAGTAATTAAATAGTTAAAAATTGACAAGCGAAACTGATCAAATATGTTTTTTTTCTCTCTCTTAAAGCGAGCAAGGCACTGTAATCTCAGAGCTCCAAATACAGCTACATACAGTATGTCACATATCCCTTTATACTTGTCAATTCATAGCAATGCTTTATCCATCCTGTAGTCTCATTAACAACAATATTCCTTCATTCATAAATTATATGAATTGCCTAAACACCCATACAGTACAAATGTATGTCTGCAGAGGTTTCCTAATTATCTTGTGTTTCTACACACACACTCACCACACACATGCTCTCCTCCCTCCTCCCAGTCAGTCTGTTCCCACCAGTCAACGCTTCAGAGCATGATGCCAACATTTCCTTGTAGAGGACAGGGGCCATGTAAAGGGGTGGCAGTATTACAACACAACTGTGTCATGTTACACACAACCATCTGAAAACCAATATGATACCAGAGACAGAGAAAACATTCCTAAACAATCTCTGGTGCTATATGTGGCGATGTGCCTATGAGCTATCATCACGTGACAAACATTTCCCTTCATTTCTCCCCACAGGCTTGGATGGTGGATAAGCTGACATCTTACATTCTGCCTGTGCCATAGAGAAGCAGTGGACCAAACTGATGTACTCTATGGAACTCCTTCCACTGTCACAATAATATCCAATACACACCACAGTAGCCCATAGTGGAACTAACCATTTCCCTGAGCCATGGGAGGCTGACATATGCTCTGTTCAAATTCACTGTCCACACAGATACTTGCTACCAACTGCAGCGTTATGACCAGCAAGATACTCTCTCTCTCTCTCTCTCTCTCGCTCTCTCTCTCTCTCTCTCTCTCTCTCTCTCTCTCTCTCTCTCTCTCTCTCTCTCTCTCTCTCTCTCTCTCTCTCTCTCTCTCTCTCTCTCTCTCTCTCTCTCTCTCTCTCTCTATTGCACTCACCTTCTTTTTCTGGTTCTCTCAATATTCAAGTCCTCCTCTTTCTCACTCAAAAGCCCCTTGCTGTGGCTGGATCCCAAACCCCCAACTCCCATTCCATTCATCCTTTCATGTGTTTGTTTGTCCTGGTCCATTTTATATTATGCCCCTCGTAATTACCGTTCTGTTTTGAGACAAGATGGATTTTATTTCAATAGGTCTGCTATACAAGAGGATTCAAATGAGGATGTAAACATTGAAATTACGTAAAGTGCATCTCTTTTCTCACTCAACCTATCGGGAGCAGGGCTCTCTCTCTCTCTGGCTCTCTCTCTCTCTCTGTCTCTCTCTCTCTCTCTCTCTAAGAACAACACAAGAGCATTAAGCTAGAGCTGGGGAGACAGGGGAGAGACAGAGACAGGCCATGCACTGAGACAGACACACAAGACTGATGGAATGCACAAGTCACAATAGCAGCAGCAGCCAGCAATACAATGGGACCTGGGGGGAAAGGAGGATAGCGAGAGCAAGGGAGGAGGAATGGAGGGAGGGATGGATGGAAAACATGCGTCCGTCCGGAGAAAGAGAAGCCACACCCCTGGCTTCCTGGTATCCAGAAGAACGGTAGAGGAGAGTAGTCGGTGGTGGAGGAGAAGAGGAGGCTCAGCCATTTCATCCTATATCTCCAGACGGATCAGGCACATTCATCTTGCTCAGACAACTTGCTCCAATCCATAAAACAGCCATTAATATAAAGCTATCACACAGCTTAGAATTTTCATTTTAACTGACAAGGTGCTCCATTCATCATCATAGGTGGTGTGTCATGTCTGTCCAGGCTCCTGGACCCAGGCAGCAGGCAGAAGGCAGAAGGAAGCTGGCAAGGGGAACCTACAGGGGTGGATGTAGTGCAATGGTGGCTGGTGGCACTTTAAATCGGTGGACGGGCTCATAGTGATGGCTGGAACGGGATAAAGGGAACATGGTTTCCATGTGTTTGATACCATTCCATGAATTCCATTCCAGCCATTACTATGAGTCGTCCTCCCCTCACCAGCCTCCTCTGACGTCCTGTATGCAGGCATGACACAGGGAAGCCCAGCCATAGTAAGACTGTCCAGACATGGGCCCTTGAAGGTCCATTACTGCCATAGCCTGGACTCCAAACGAAATGTCTACTATTGCTATGCCCAGAACTCTTAATTAACCCTGGCAGTGATATACTGTGCTATTCAATACATACAGCACATTGGATACTTTCAACACAGCAGTAGTTGTGTTGCAGCTGGAGATGTAGAGTATGGTTAAGGTAGGCCGAAATACTCCCAGAATGAAATAGAATACTATGATAATACAACTGCTGTACCAGTTTACTATAGCAATCTCTATTGCACTCCACACTGCCTTTTCCCACTGGGGCCAAGCTTCCTGCCATCCAGGACCTCTATATCGGGCAGTGTCAGAGAAAGGCCCTAAAAATTGTAAAAGACTCCAGCCACCCAAGTCATAGACTGTTCTCTCTGCTACCGCACGGCAAGCGGTACCGGTGCACCAAGTCTAGGACCAAAAGGCTCCTACATTGTTGGTTAAGGGCTTATAAGTAAGCATTTCACGGTAAGGTCTACACCTGTTGTATTCGGCGCATGTGATTTGATTTGATTTGAGAATGTGTTTCTTCTGAGTTTGTTGAATGTCGAGAGAGAGATAGAGAGAGAGAGATAGAGAGAGAGAGAGAGACAGAGAGAGAGAGAGAGAGAGAGAGACAGAGAGAGACAGAGAGAGAGACAGACAGAGACACAGAGAGAGAGAGAGAGAGAGAGAGAGAGAGAGAGAGAGAGAGAGAGAGAGAGAGAGAGAGAGAGAGAGAGAGAGAGAGAGAGAGAGAGAGAGAGAGAGACAGAGAGAGACAGAGAGAGACAGAGAGAGACTTGTGCAGGAGAGAACAACATCACATGTAGCAAAGGAGCAGGTTAAATCAAAGGCGTACTTAGCCTTAGAGACAAGACTGCAGGAATACAAAATGTTCTAAGTGTTTAGAAAATGGTCTCAACAGATCATTACCAGCAAAGAGAGAGAATGAGGGCCAAAGGGGGAAGAGTTTCCACTTTAATGAGCGTCACAACTTAACAAAAATGTTATCTGTTTCAAATTCCAAATAATTTTTGCCCAGTTTTACAGTAAACAAGCAAGGAGAAATATCTTGTGACAGCATCGCCTTGATATGGTAAACAGGCTTGGCTTTGAAGTGAGGCGCCAGATTATATATTGCTGAAGTGAGATTTTTACGATTATTCTTGTTATATCTAATGATGCAGTTCATCGGAAAATAAACACACTGACATTTTGCTGCGTGAAAAATAATTTACAAGGCTTCAAGAAGACGAGGGTGGGGGGAGTGGAGTGAGAGGAGAGGTGGAGGGGGAAGAAAGCTAAATGTTTTCCTCTCTCTCTATCTCTCTCTCTCTAGCTAGCATAATGAATGGGGCATGGTTAGAGGTTATGATATTGCTTAAATATTTATGATGAATATTGGGATAGTGTGTACCAGTGGACTGGAGTAGTAACACTTCCTGAATCCTGACTGTGTGGAATGTGTCTGGGCCAATGAAGGCTGGTGCATTCTGCTGCCTGCCTGCCTGTGTGCCATGCCAGCCCAGTCCCCCTCTATCCCTCCCTCCTGTCTCACAAAGCAGATGCTCTGCTCATCTGGTGTGCTACACAGTAACTGTCCAAATATTGACACACAACTCCCACCCCCACTGGGTTAACCCCTTCCTCTTTGAGGAGGAGCAATGAGAGAAGCTCAGCTCAACAACTGCTGGGTATATTCCTTGGCTGGTTGGGATAGACATATAGTCCTTCTATTGGGCCTTTGTATATGTATATAGATATGGGTAACAAGTCATGTGGATTTCTTGATGTAACGACATGCAGTTAATAAACTAGTCACTGATTTTAAACACAATCGTTATGTAAATTGAAAATCCATCAAATTATTTCTTTAAAAAATCCCAAATATCAGTTGCTAACTGAAGTGCAGTAACTACATTTGTGCTGTCTTTTGATTCAAGACTGGCATGAAATAAAGTTAAAGACAATCCTTTCTGACTCACTTCTTCCTTTATGACACATCATTCTTCTGCCTGTTTTAAATGGTCGGCCATCCTTCAGTTCCACATAGATTTCTTTAACCTGCACTAACGACCTGTAAATGGAGATGTAATTCTGACCCAAACCCTTTCAAGCTGGAAGTGGGTGATGTTGAATAGGTGCCAGTTATCATTCTGGGGCTGGAGCAATGTTAAAGGCATATAGTGTTTAGTTCAGATGCACTGACAGCTGTACAGATGCTGCCAATACATAGGCCTACAGTAGAGTACAGTACAGTGCACCAAACCACCCTGGCTAAGGAATCACCTCTCGGCCAATAGACTGACACCACCTTATTGCTGTGGAATCTCCTGTCAGCCAATAGATAGACACCTTATTGCTGTGGAACCTCCTCTCGGACAATAGACTGATGCTTTTTTACTGCAGAACATCCTCTCCATGATCAATAGAATGGCCATGATCAGCATGTCCTTCCAGCTCATTACCTTATGAATGTAGTCTGGAGAGAGCGAGGGCATTTTAAATGTGCTGTTCTGAAGACAGCTGAGCGCTAGAGGCCGAAACGGTCAATGGACTGTGATAAAAGGCTAGGCAATCGAAACTCATGACATTGAGAGGAAATCACGACAAATCACTATGTACATCAAAATAGGCTCAGAGTATGAAGGACAAATCATTGTACTACAGTAGGTCAGTATCTGCAACACTATACTGATGATGCTCAACATTATCATGCCTTTTTTTGTGTGATTACAAAATAAACACCAGTACTATGTACATTTACATTACATTTTAGTCATTTAGCAGACGCTCTTATCCAGAGCGACTTACAGTAGTTACTAGTTAATACTATGTAACACGTTGTTACTAGTGTAATTACAGTGTTGTTACATAGGTATAAGAGAAACGTCATGTAAAGTGCTACCTTATAGTCTCAATTTGCTATGATAGTTAATTTAGGAGTTTACAAGTTCTCTAACAAGAACCCATGATGCAATCCATGATGTCACGATTCAATCCCTTACATAGTAGACCACTTAACACACAAATTAAAGTTTCATTACAACATTCAACACTTCCAATACACTCCTACTGAGCTGTGTCAATCCAGCGTACACACACTAATTGCAGCTGGTTTGTAAAGAAGGGAAGGAAGGAGGGGGTAAGCTATGAAATGTTAAAATCTAATTGGCAAAGTCAAAAGATGTTGATAGGGAGCAGAAGATGAATGTGTTATCTGTGTCTCTATGAAGCTGTGAAATGCTTCAGAAAAGATAATGTCGACGACAACACTTCAAAACATCATCTGCATAACAGGATGACAGCGCTGTGTATGACCCTCAGTGCTAAGCATCCCCACAGCACTGTACTGAACTTAAGCAACACAACATTAATTGTGACATTACTGTAGCACAGGTAAGGCCCCCATTTTGTATGCCCGGGGATCAATTTCCCCCCACCCCCAAAAAAGTATAATTTATACTGTATATACAGTGGGGAAAAAAAGTATTTAGTCAGCCATCAATTGTGCAAGTTCTCCCACTTAAAAAGATGAGAGAGGCCTGTAATTTTCATCATAGGTACACGTCAACTATGACAGACAAAATGAGAAAAAGAAATCCAGAAAATCACATTGTAGGATTTTTAATGAATTTATTTGCAAATTATGGTGGAAAATAAGTATTTGGTCAATAACAAAAGTTTTGTCAATACTTTGTTATATACCCTTTGTTGGCAATGACACAGGTCAAACGTTTTCTGTAAGTCTTCACAAGGTTTTCACACAATGTTGCTGGTATTTTGGCCCATTCCTCCATGCAGATCTCCTCTAGAGCAGTGATATTTTGGGGCTGTCGCTGGGCAACACGGACTTTCAACTCCCTCCAAAGATTTTCTATGGGGTTGAGATCTGGAGACTAGCTAGGCCACTCCAGGACCTTGAAATGCTTCTTACGAAGCCACTCCTTCGTTGCCCGGGCGGTGTGTTTGGGATCATTGTCATGCTGAAAGACCCAGCCACGTTTCATCTTCAATGCCCTTGCTGATGGAAGGAGGTTTTCACTCAAAATCTCACGATACATGGCCCCATTCATTCTTTCCTTTACACGGATCAGTCGTCCTGGTCCCTTTGCAGAAAAACAATGTTTCCACCCCCATGCTTCACAGTAGGTATGGTGTTCTTTGGATGCAACTCAGCATTCTTTGTCCTCCAAACACGACGAGTTGAGTTTTTACCAAAAAGTTCTATTTTGGTTTCATCTGACCATATGACATTCTCCCAATCCTCTTCTGGATCATCCAAATGCACTCTAGCAAACTTCAGACGGGCCTGGACATGTACTGGCTTAAGCAGGGGGACACGTCTGGCACTGCAGGATTTGAGTCCCTGGCGGCGTAGTGTGTTACTGATGGTAGGCTTTGTTACTTTGGTCCCAGCTCTCTGCAGGTCATTCACTAGGTCCCCCCATGTGGTTCTGGGATTTTTGCTCACCGTTCTTGAGATCATTTTGACCCCACGGGGTGAGATCTTGCGTGGAGCCCCAGATCGAGGGAGATTATCAGTGGTCTTGTATGTCTTCCATTTCCTAATAATTGCTCCCACAGTTGATTTCTTCAAACCAAGCTGCTTACCTATTGCAGATTCAGTCTTCCCAGCCTGGTGCAGGTCTACAATTTTGTTTCTGGTGTCCTTTGACAGCTCTTTGGTCTTGGCCATAGTGGAGTTTGGAGTGTGACTGTTTGAGGTTGTGGACAGGTGTCTTTTATACTGATAACAAGTTCAAACAGGTGCCATTAATACAGGTAACGAGTGGAGGACAGAGGAGCCTCTTAAAGAAGAAGTTACAGGTCTGTGAGAGCCAGAAATCTTGCTTGTTTCTAGGTGACCAAATACTTATTTTCCACCATAATTTGCAAATAAATTCATAAAAAATCCTACAATGTGATTTTCTGGATTTTTTTTCCTCAATTTGTCTGTCATAGTTGACGTGTACCTATGATGAAAATTACAGGCCTCTCTCATCTTTTTAAGTGGGAGAACTTGCACAATTGGTGGCTGACTAAATACTTTTTTCCCCACTGTACTCAGTTGGGGTCTCAACTTACTGTTGAGAGTTAGAATAGTGGAATATACAAGGTGCAATTTCAAAATTTGGTTGTGGATCAGCAGTTTTTCTCTTGTTATGTCAGTCACTGACAGTCACTCGATTAGCTCATGTCAGCTAACATTTTTAAAATTGGTAAATTAGTCTAGCGGCCAGCTTTCTAAACTTCTAGTAATCATGGTGTCGAATTGCAGGAACAAATGATAGTCCCACTAAGCCCAAACCAGATGGGATGGCGTATCGCTGCAGAATACTGTGGTAGCCATGCTGGTTAAGTGTGCCTTGAATTCTAAATAAATCACAGACAGTGTCACCAGAAAAGCACCCCCACACCATAACACCTCCTCCTCCATGCTTTACGGTGGGAACTGTACATGCAGAGATCATCCGTTCACCCACACCACGTCTCACAAAGACACGGTGGTTGGAACCAAACATCTCAAATTTGGACTCCAGACCAAAGGGCACATTACCACCGGTCTAATGTCATTGGCTCGTGTTTCTTGGCCCAAGCAAGTCTCTTCTTCTTATTGGTGTCCTTTAGTAGTGGTTTCTTTGCAGCAATTCGACCATGAAGGCCTGATTCACGCAGTCTCCTTTGAACAGTTGATGTTGAGATGTGTCTGTTACTTGAAGCATTTATTTGGGCTGCAATTTCTGAGGCTGGTAACTCTAATGAACGTATTCTCTGCAGCAGAGGTAACTCTGGGTCTTCCATTCCTGTGGCAGTCCTCGTGAGAGTTCATGTCTTAAAGTAATGATGGACAGTCGTTTCTCTTTGCTTATTTGAGCTGTTCTTGCCATAATATGGACTTGGTCTTTTACCAAATAGGGCTATCTTCTGTATACCCCACCTAGCTTGTCACAACACAACTGATTGGCTCAAACGCATTAAGGAAAGAAATTCCACAAATTAACTTTTAAGAAGGCACACCTGTTAATTGAAATGCATTCCAGGTGACTAGAGAATGCCAGTGTGCAAATCTGTCAACAAGGCAAAGGGTGGCTATTTGAAGTAACATATTTTGATTTGTTTAACACTTTTTTGGTTACTACTTGATTCCATATGAGTTATTTCATAGTTTTGATGTCTTCACTATTATTCTACAATGTAGAAAATAGTCAAAATAAAGAAAAACCCTTGAATGAGTAGGTGTTCTAAAACTTTTGACCGGTAGTGTATATATTTTTTAAGGCTCCCAAAAGGCTAGGGCCCGATCTGACTGCACGTGTGGGTATGGATGTGGGTATGCAGACCTGCGAGCCACTGCGGCCCCTCATGATGAGTTCAGGTTTTTTGTGGCTCCCACCCCCATCAAAGTTGCCCATCCCTGCTGTTGCAGCTGAATGTAGCTGAATGGCACTTAGACTTAGACAGTCAGCATGGAGTGGTCAAACTCTGCTTCCGATTTCCCTGTTAGTAATTCCGCATTAAAGGGGCAATCAGGGGTTTGTTGTTTTTCTAATCCCGGGTTGACCCATTAAGGAACACTAATTGAAGCTCTCAAATAACAGATCTCTAAATTCCCAAAATCTGTTCATGGTCAGTGCTCCAGGCTCCTTCTCCTGAGAAAATGGTAATGGGTTGTTTTCCCCATTCCACAGTGTATATCTGTAGGTATTATGGCAGAGAACCACTATTTAGAAAGGGATTCCAGGATTGAATATTGCCTGCCAGACTTTCACTCTTCCATAAAAGTCAACACCTCAGCATTTTCAGATCGGGTTAATGCTTATATGGCAATAATGGTATTTTTTTCTATTTGAAAGTCTTTAGGATGTATTTAAATGAGAAATGTAGTTAATGAGTTTGGGCAAACTCTGGAACAGTCTTTTAAGCATTATCATTCTCATTAATTTTCAGAATTACCCACTGTGTTGTGATAGCTGTCATGGGCATCAGACTTCAATTAACTAAATACTACATATAGCCATATATACGTGAGAGTGTGCATGCGTGTGTGTGTGTGTGTGTGTGCGTGCATGTATGTGATTACACTTTATTTTGAAAACTTTGCAATTTACGTTTTCAGCATTTATTCTTTAACGAGTGGAGAGCTAAGCCCAAGATAAATATGTAAATTCACATGACCAGCCAATATAAGCTTTTCAAAAAATTAATGGATTTTTGCTTTAATTCGTCTACTAAACTCAAAGGTAACAATGCTTCTTCTTCCACATAGAGCACGAGCGGTAACCTGAGGGGAGGCATCTATACATTGTGCCGTGTTTCCATTTTATACAGTTTGCAGATTGTGGTTGTTTGATAAAACGTTGTCCAAGCTCTATCACTATGAGATTAAAAAAGACACAATGATCCTATAGCCCAGAGCCCAGTTTTTCAGAAATTATCTGATCGGATTTCGGATAGGATTAAAAGTAGAATTTGATTTTTTTTAACTGAACAATGAGATTCTGGTCCTCCGGATAGGGTATCGGATTTGGTCATCCAATCTGACCTTTAATCAGGATTGTATGCTGTTTTTGCGTTTTTCTAAACTCAAAGGTAGTGATTAGGATAGTTTTGATGCTGAAAATCAGGATTATCTTTATCCCACTGGAAGGCTGGATCCAGGGTGGATTTAGAAAGGTGAAAGGCACTACAACCAAGAAATGTCAATGTAACTAAGGTGAGGAGGTTTCAAATGTTTTCTTACATCTGAAAAACAAAGGTTCATTATGTTAAATTGACCGAAGTATAGTGGTCAGTTGTTATATTGAGAAGGGTCAAATAAACGCATCTACTTACTTATAAGTGATATGCAGTCTCTATTATTTTTTATCAAGGTATCTTTAATCATGTCGTATTCATCTCTGTTTCCCTATGACAGTGTAGAAGTAGTACCATAACCTGTCCAGTAGATGGCAAGGTGTAGGCCTGTTCAAAGCACTGAAAATCCAGATTCTGTGATCTTGATATTGTGGTATCTGGATCAGAATGATCCGATCCAATTATTTTCTGAAAAACTGGCTAAAAAACAGCCAGATCGGTCTGATCCTGGATAGCAAAAACGAGGATTACGCTATCCGGATCATTCTTTAAAAGTTGTGAAAAACTAGACCCGGGTAACAATACCCTAGTACACACCGATTTAAGAATGTAACAAGGACAACGGTCTCTCGCTTTTATAACGGGGATCAAAGATGATAAATATTTAGCTAGTGTTCTTCTCTTCACTGCAGCAGCTTATATTTCTAATCAGAAAACATTTTCTCTTTGTTTTCTATCATTTAATCCTCAAGTGTTGCACGTCAGAGCCATAAGTATTTCATTACTGGTTTTATCTGTCCGGCGCCTTGTGAAGCAGCTAACAATTAACCCTCCCTTCATAGTGATTGATACAGGCTTTGCTTTTAATTTGTTCCACTACACAGATCATGAAATTCTGAATGTACCCATCCTTATTGACCTACACTTTCAAACACAGACAGGAGTTGCATCCCAAATGGCACCCTATCCCCTATACAGTGCGCTACTTTTAACCAGGTCCCATAGGGCTCTATCAAAAGTAGTGCACTATTTAGGGATAAGATGCCATTTGGGACACAGTCAGGGCTACAATACGATAGAAAGGAGTTAAAGTGAGTAGAGGGGAATTGCACAGCCATGAAATCAAGTCTGATAAAACAAAGTGACCTAGCAAAAACCCTCCAACTATTTCAAGTGGACTCTGAGTTAAAAAGTTGTATTTTTAATTGAACATTTTTAGACCCTACTTCTCTCGTCAGGTGTACTTTAGTTTTACTAGCCGTTACTGAAAAAAACAACAGCACTTGTAACGGTCATCCTTTATCATTAAGCTCCATTATAAAACACTGAATTAAACTGAACTAAAGCCATATAGACAATTTTTCAGGTCTTAGGTAAGTCTCCATACTCATCATGTTAGTGTGGTTTACCAAACCATCACTGTTACATATGGTCATGTAAAAGGACCCGTGAGCACCAACGTGTGAACCATATCAAATTGGAGGTCAAATGAAAGCTAAGAGTCTATATTTTGTGGAAATAAAGGCATAGATATTTTGTGGAAATAAAGGCAAAAACCATTTTCCATTTTAGAAATTAGGCATTAAATTAATGGCTTTGATTTCTGGTCAAACAGATGGAAAAGGGATCATAGAAAACATCTACCAGAAAAAGTATTAAAAGTAATTAGAAATACATCAAAACACAATAATGTTGAAGTAAAGACCCCTGCCAACTATACTGCCCTACCAAGCAAAAGAGGAGTAACTGCACATTTGGTCAAAAATGAGTTATTTAAATGTTTTACACATTAAATACATGCTTTATCATGTGGACAAATATCCTGCTTCCATTTTGTTGTGTTATGGAGAAAATGGGGGGTCATATTTGCAGTCACTCACGTCAGTTACTGCCTTTTACCTTGGTTTCACTGGGCTTTTGGCTGCAGTGTCTACGGTTTACTTTGGCATTATTTATTGTTCTTTGCTGGTACAAGTATCAAACTATATGACACTGACATCCACATACAAATAAATATATGAACAGAAGTTTGTGTTAAAAAATATTGCCATGGAAATGTATTCTAGTGGGTGTACCAAGCAAGAAGGCGGTAAGGTCATGTCAGAGGTCAGGGTCAATATGAATAAAAAATTACCTCATAGTAAGACAACAGATAACCACATTTCCAATGATCTGCCTACAATTCATTTGGATGGACAACAACCAAACTTTGAAGTCATTTTTCTCAGTTTTACTCTATGAGCAGTTACTGCTCTTTTGCTTGGTAGGGCAGTATACTGAACAAAAATATAAACACAACATGTAAAGTGTTGGTCCCATGTTTCATGAGCTGAAATAAAAGATCCCAGAAATTTTCCATATGCACAAAAAGCTTCTTTATCTCAGATTTTGTGCACAAATTTGCTAACATCCCTGTTAGTGAGCATTTCTCCTTTGCCAAGATAATCCATCCACCTGACAGGTGTGGCATATCAAGAAGCTGATTAAACAGCATGATCATTACACATGTGTACCTTGTGCTGGGGAAATTAAAAGGCCACTCTAAAATGTGCAGTTTTGTCACACAACACAATGCCACAGATGTCTCAGGTTTTGAGGGAGCGTGCAATTGACATGCTGACTGCAGGAATGTCCACCAGAGCTATTGCCATAGAATTGAATGTTCATTTCTCTACCGTAAGCCGCCTTCGACTTCATTTTAGATAATATGGCAGTACCCAACCGGCCTCACAACCGCAGACCACATGTAACCACGCCAGCCCAGGACCTCCACATCCGGCTTCTTCACATGCGGGATCATCTGAGACCAGCCACCCGGACAGCTGATGAAACTGAGGAGTATTTCTGTCTGTAATAAATCCCTTTTGTGGGGAAAATAATTCTGATTGGCTGGGCCTGGCTCCTCAGTGGGTGGGCCTTGCTCCCAAGTGGGTGGGCCTATGCCCTCCCAGGCCCACCCATGGCTGCGCCATTGCCCAGTCATGTGAAATCAGTAGATTTGGGACTAATTTATTTATTTCAATAGACTGATTTCCTTATATGAACTGTAACTCAGTAAAATCATTGAAATTGTTGCATATTGCGTTTATATTTTTATTCAGAATAATACCAACACTTATATTTAGTTTTGGAGAAATTATTTGCCTTTTGTACGTTTAATAAACATTGCCTTGTGCCTTGTAATTCCGTTACCAAAAACCCACATATCTTTAAGATATTTTCTCATTTATCTCCCTCATGAGGAGGATAATGAAAGCTAGACCTACCAATTAGTTAGTGTTTTATACTGAAATACATTTTACTGAAATACAAATCGGTAACAGCATTATCGAAAAATCATTAACATAATTACTGCAATTTAACTGGCTACAATGGGAAATTATATAGTCACAAACCACAGTTGGGTCACCTGATACTGTCCTCCCTTCCACCGGCATAATGTTATGTTCAGCTCATAAGGGTTTCTTTCTCTTTCTGTCATCTGGTGGTTAAGGCGAGTGTGTAAAAACAGTCTGGACAACCCCTCCCTCTCTCTCTCCCTCTGTGCCTCTCTCCCCCTCTCTTCTCTCTCTCTCCAGTTAGTCTTTTACTGACACCTACCCATGATCCCCCTCTCTTTCCATTTACTGTAACCAGCATCCGCACCCACTGAGCACCGACCGACACCGGATGTCCATGGACGTGGAAAAGTAGTTGAAATTTGGTCAGTCCGCCTGGGCCTTGATTTGGCCCAAACATAGACATCCATGATTGGTGACCAGACCAAATCTGAACCAATCATAGACGTCTATGTTTCACAGGTTTGGACATCACAGTACAGCACAGCACAGTATAGTGAAGCACAGTAGAGTACAGTATAGTACAGTACAGTAAAGTAACGTAATGAAAAGTAGAGTAGAGTACAGTTCAGTACAATAGGCCTGTAGTAGAGTTCAGTACAGTATAGTAGAGCACACTAGAGTAGAGTACAGTCCTGTACTGTACTGTACTTTACTGTACTGAACTGCACTCTACTCTACTGTGATGTGCTGTCCTGTACTTTACTCTACTGTGCTCTACTATGCTGTACTTTGATGTCCAAACATGTGAAACATACACGTCTGTGATTGGTTCAAATTTGGTCTGGTCCGTACCAACCAAATTTGGTCTTGTTTGGGGGCAGAGCTCATTAGAATAATAGCCTTGAGCAAGGCACTTAATTCTAGTCGCTCTGGATAAGAGCATCTGCTAAAATGTAGAAGAACGACATTTATATCCATAATTATCAAATCAAGCTTTATTTATACAGCACATTTCAGACATGGAATGCAACGCAATATGCTTCACAGGAAAAAACAAATAAAAAAACAATGAAAATAAAAACTGAAATATTTACTACACAACAAACATAAGAGGATAAAAAGAAAATAATAACAATACAAACTGAAAGACTAAAAAGCACCCGGAAAAGCTAAAGCTAAACAAATATATATTTTTAAATATGTCCACAGTTTCGGCCCCCCTCAGGTTCTCTGGCAGGCTATTCCAGAGGCTGGGGGCATAATAACTAAAGGCTGCCTCCCCATGCCTCTTGGTCCTAGGCTTTGGGATAGTTAAAAGTGCCAGAGGACCTGAGGGACCTAACTGGGTACATAACTTAAAAGCATGTCTGGCATTTAGTATAATTATTTTATTTTTTATTTAAAAAATGTATGCACTCACTAACTGTAAGTCGCTCTGGATAAGAGCGTCTGCTAAATGACTAAAATGTAAAAATGTAATTTATTGGGGTGCACAATCGTGGATTGATTTAAAAACCAATAGAAGAATCTTAACATTTATTCTAAAACTCACAGGCAACCAGTGCAGAGACCTTAAAACCAGTGCAATGTGTGATCTCCGTCTGGTCTTGGTCAGTACCCGTGCTGCAGCATTCTGTATGTTTTGCAGTTGACCAATGGCTTTCTTGGGTAGACCAGACAGGAGAGCATTACAGTAGTCAAGCCTGCTTGTAATAAAAGCATGGATGAGTCTCTCTGTATCAGCCTGAGAGAGAAACGGTTGCACCTTGGCAATGTTCCTCAGGTGGTAAAAAGTTATTTTGGTCACATTCCTAATGTGTGAATTGAAATTTAGTTCAGAATCTAAAATAACACCTTGGTTTTTTTATTTGGTGTTTTGTCTTTATTGCCCATGAATTAAAATGTGCGGCCAGATTCTCTCTCTGTACTTTGGCTCCAACAATAAGTACCTAAGTCTTGTCTTGATTTAGCTGGAGGAAGTTGTGAGCCATCCAAGTATTTAAATCAGTCTAATAATTTATCCGTGGAGCTAAAATCCTCTGGTGACACAGAAATGTAAAATTGTGTATCGTCTGCTTAGCAGTGAAAATCAATGCTGTGCTTTCTGATAACGCTGCCAAGGGGTAACATATACAGTGGGGAAAAAAAGTATTTAGTCAGCCACCAATTGTGCAAGTTCTCCCACTTAAAAAGATGAGAGAGGCCTGTAATTTTCATCATAGTACACGTCAACTATGACAGACAAATTGAGAATTTTTTTTCCAGAAAATCACATTGTAGGATTTTTAATGAATTTCTTTGCAAATTATGGTGGAAAATAAGTATTTGGTCACCTACAAACAAGCAAGATTTCTGGCTCTAACAGACCTGTAACTTCTTCTTTAAGAGGATCCTCTGTCCTCCACTCGTTACCTGTATGAATGGCACCTGTTTGAACTTGTTATCAGTATAAAAGACACCTGTCCACAACCTTAAACAGTCACACTCCAAACTCCACTATGGCCAAGACCAAAGAGCTGTCAAAGGACACCAGAAACAAAATTGTAGACCTGCACCAGGCTGGGAAGACTGAATCTGCAATAGGTAAGCAGCTTGGTTTGAAGAAATCAACTGTGGGAGCAATTATTAGGAAATGGAAGACATACAAGACCACTGATAATCTCCCTCGATCTGGGGCTCCACGCAAGATCTCACCCCGTGGGGTCAAAATGATCACAAGAACTGTGAGCAAAAATCCCAGAACCACACGGGGGGACCTAGTGAATGACCTGCAGAGAGCTGGGACCAAAGTAACAAAGCCTACCATCAGTAACACACTACGCCGCCAGGGACTCAAATCCTGCAGTGCCAGACGTGTCCCCCTGCTTAAGCCAGTACATGTCCAGGCCCGTCTGAAGTTTGCTAGAGTGCATTTGGATGATCCAGAAGAGGATTGGGAGAATGTCATATGGTCAGATGAAACCAAAATAGAACTTTTTGGTAAAAACTCAACTCGTCGTGTTTGGAGGACAAAGAATGCTGAGTTGCATCCAAAGAACACCATACCTACTGTGAAGCATGGGGGTGGAAACATCATGCTTTGGGGCTGTTTTTCTGCAAAGGGACCAGGACGACTGATCCGTGTAAAGGAAAGAATGAATGGGGCCATGTATCGTGAGATTTTGAGTGAAAACCTCCTTCCATCAGCAAGGGCATTGAAGATGAAACGTGGCTGGGTCTTTCAGCATGACAATGATCGCAAACACACCGCCCGGGCAACGAAGGAGTGGCTTCGTAAGAAGCATTTCAAGGTCCTGGAGTGGCCTAGCCAGTCTCCAGATCTCAACCCCATAGAAAATCTTTGGAGGGAGTTGAAAGTCTGTGTTGCCCAGCGACAGCCCCAAAACATCACTGCTCATGGAGATCTGCATGGAGGAATGGGCCAAAATACCAGCAACAGTGTGTGAAAACCTTGTGAAGACTTACAGAAAACGTTTGACCTGTGTCATTGCCAACAAAGGGTATATAACAAAGTATTGAGAAACTTTTGTTATTGACCAAATACTTATTTTCCACCATAATTTGCTAATAAATTCATTAAAAATCCTACAATGTGATTTTCTGGATTTTTATTTCTCATTTTGTCTGTCATAGTTGACGTGTACCTATGATTAAAATTACAGGCCTCTCTCATCTTTTTAAGTGGGAGAACTTGCACAATTGGTGGCTGTATAAACTAAAAAGTACCGGACCCAAAATCGAACCTTGTGGAACGGCACATGTGGAACGCCATGTGATATAATTATGCAATTCTGTGTAGTACAGATCATGGACCCAATTCTGTTAATGGATGTAAATTCACTTCACTTACTGTACTTCAATAACCAAAAGAGATTTAGCTGACACCCCATTATTTCTGAAGACATCTTTCAATCTTAATTGGGTGCAGATATTTAACAGAGTTTTTGGAAAATGTGGTCACATACATTGTTTGGGGAGATTTTACCTTAATTCTGTTACCAAACTTTGCATCTGCACAGTTCTTCCAGTAAATGGGTTTTTGTTAAATGTTCTGTGTAAATTGTTCAAAGTACCCTTGTACATATAATTGTATGGTTTGTTAAACTTTGAAATCAATGGTTTTTGTTTGGTATACATTTTTAAATGAAAAATCTGAGTCTCAGCCTAATTCCGTTATTGTGGAATTGACCATATGCATATGGCTACCTTCTCAAAGTTCTTCCATGGAACGTCCATGTTTTGCATGAGGGCAGATGTCAAGTAGGTGAATAAGTACATGGGCATCAATAAAAGCAGCGGGTGCATGAGATTACCATGGAAAGAGCTGATCAATCACTGCAACTCAGTGACACAACCGAGGGGTAAAGGATGCAGGCAGGCAGGACACTGACAGCTACTCCCCCAACAACCACAGTGACACCATGATGTAGTGGGTTGTACATAGAGTTGCAAAAATCCAGTAACTCACAAAATTCCCAGGGTTTCCAGAAATGGCCAGCTTATTCCCTCCTGATTCCAGGAATATTCCAACCAGGACTTCTGGAAAAACCTGGGCATTTTGGGAAAATTACTGGAAATGTGCAACCCTAGTGGGACAATAAACACAGAGAAAGTCCCAGACCATTTTAGAAGGCCAGGCCATCACTGATCCAGTGAAACAAACAGATGGAGCTTGTAAAGGGGAAATGTCCTCTGGAATCTACATCCCACTAGCTGTCTCTCCCTGGTGTCCCTTTTTCAATGATTTATGACTACCTTTCCATCAATCGTACCCTGAGATCTTTCTTTACTTTGAGATACTCAGGGGTCATTCCACCTCAAAAAGACCAATAAATAAAATTTTGACACCCACCATCTCAGATTGTTCTGAAATCATTTCTGTTGTTAGAAACAGATGAGATTAGCATTCCTGCAACATTACTTTGTTGACATATAATTTAATCTCTGAGAAATTAACCTAATTGATTGCACCCAAATTGGCCATTTTAATTTATAGGATTCTTATAATACTGAATAAATATAGTACCTACCATCCGATTTGGATAAAACCTTTTTCTAACAGTGAGTTAGACATGAGGAATCTAAATAAATGGCCAAAAGCCACCCACGGATCCCCCACACCCCACGCCAATACCACCCCAACAACGAGTATATAGTATCAGTTCTCTATGTTTGACAAGTAGTATGGAGCTGCGGCTCTGAGTATTGTTTATTCTATGTAATGTATTCTCAGTAAATTTGGTGATGTTTTTTCCCCCCCGTTTAGAGAAATTAGTCATTGAAGTTGGGTTTATGTCCCATCCTACATCCTGATATTACCAGGTTCTGACCACTAGATGGTGCTGTTCCTGCAATTAGGTGATTCTTTTCTGTAAGCAGTCTATGGACCAGAGGGGTATCCTACGAAGCAGGTTTGAGGAGTTAGCGAGGTAACTTGGTCAACTCTGAGTTCAACTCGGGATAACCGGTCACACGAAAGTGGCTCACCTTTTAGCAAGGTAAATTTCAATGGCAACGAATCCATCAGAACTAACCTGCTCCGGGGCAGGCTAACTCACGGCTAACTCTACTTACCCTGAATTAAATGACTGAGCCATGATTTGAGGACCAATGAAATCAGATTCCCTCCCTCTTGCAAAGATTACATCATCATCCCCATCATTTGAGGAGAACTGATAAAATATTGTATTAATCAAATGTTTGTGTATTAAAACATAGTAATGTTAAAATATATCACATTACACATTTAGTAATGACAGAATGCATTTTAAACTTCACGCACAGTAACACTTTTGTCTGACTTAATACAATTATTTTATTGATAGGAGTGGGAAAAAAGGTGCTTGTGGTTGGGCAATGATAAGCACAACAAAGCACATCAAAGTCTGCATTAATGATAAGTAATAAAATAAAGACGTCATTTCTAAATTTCATATCATAGCCTGCTGAATTTGCAAGATAACTTTTAGTTCATTTTGATTTCGGCACCAATGAAAATGTGGAACTGACTCGCCCATGGATTGATGTTTCAGCATTTTCTCAATGAAGAGTTCGACGATGTGCAACATGCATGTACAGTTACAAGCCTGCAAGAGTTTGCGGCAGGTGGACGACCAATATCCACCATCGTAGTACGGACGAAGCCTGTGCTGGAATGTGAAGCTAACTGAAGCTAGTTAGCTTTAGAAAACCCTGAGTAGAGTTTGCTTCGTAGGATACCCCTCTGGTATGACAGCAACCCATGCTTTGTTTTTGTTTACCTGCCCACTGTTTTCCCCCTGTTCAATGCAAGTCAATGGTACCCACATTAGCATTTTCACCCTTCATGTCCAAATCATCGTAAAGTATCTAAAAATGTATTGTGTAACTCAATTATGTTACTTATAGATGATTTGGATGTGAAGCGCGACAATGCTAATATAGGTACCACTAACTTGCATTGAACAGGGGGAAAACATTTCTGAACAGGAAAAACTTAAAACATCCCCAAAATCATTGACAATACATTACATAGGATTAAGAAACAATTCTCAAAGCTGCAGCTCCATACTACTTGTCAAACATAGAGAACTGATACTATATACTCGTTGTTGGGGTGGGATTGGCATGGGGAGTGGGGGCTTTTGACCACTTCTTTGGATTTACTCATTGTTAGAAAAAAGTTGTTAGGTACTATATGTTTTGAAAATTATATGAATCCTATAAATTATAATTATATTTCAACAAAATAATGCTTCCAGAATGCTTATCTTATCTGTTTCTAACTACAGAAACCATTTCAGAACAATCTGAGATGGTTGGTGTCATGGCTTGCTGAAATGACATGGAACAACAATCAGTGGTTATTGTCCACCGACAACAACCATGAACAGTGGCATCGTGCACTAAAACAAGCTGACGGGGCACTGAAGGCCAAATTCTAAATATTTGCATTAATTCTGTCTGTGTAGGCCTAATTATTTTCAATGTATATCTTAAAAGGTGATCAAATTATATTTAAGGTTTATTTTGTATTGTAAACATTTGGAGCAAAAAGCTGAATTGCAGCATACATAGGCCTACGTAAATAAGTAAATAAATAGAAAAATATGAGATGTTGTATACAATATTACAGTTAAGCAGCATTAAGCAGTCTCACAAAGTAAGGCATAGGGCGGTTGTAGTATCTGTCAATCCGAGTAGGGGGAAGTTTCAGTTTGTGACTGGATCGAGTAGATCTGCCACTGACATAGCCTCTCGTCTGAGGCAGCCATTTGTTATAATCCTGGGAATTGGAAAGCTTCTGGGCAAAAGGATCTGCAGAGGTGGGTGCAGCGGGACTCCAAGGACTGCAAAAATGTAGGTGGCTACATAAGTAATTATCTTATCAAACATTCTTCATTCAAGTATTGGTCATATTTAATTCGTTTTCATATCAGTTCTTTGTGGCTTTGGAGTTGAGAGCATGTGCATGTGCAGTGTTCTGTGTGGAACTGTGTACGTGTTGGAACCCTGGATTCAAATGACATTCCTTTAAACAAGACTGCACTCCAATCAGCGGGGGACTCCCACTTCAAAATGTCACCAAGTAAAGCCCAGCACGGGGCCTTCTCTCTATAACAACATCCTTAAGGAATGCTTTACTAGGAATATCTACAGCCACGGCTCCATTGTGAGAGAGGTTGGCCAGGGGTTACTGCTACTTCACAAGCACGTAGCTAGTATGACATTCAGTTAAGAGAGTGACAGACAGAACCCAGACAGACAGACGAACGGATGGACAGACAGGTTGGGTAGGCTACCCAGCTACCCAGCGTTTCCACATAGTAGGAATCCATTTATTCCAGGTCTGTAAGATGTAACAAGTTACTGCTACTTCAGAAGCTAGTATGACATTCAGTTAAGAGAATGACAGACAGGTGTTGTAAGGTTGTAGGCTGCCCGGCATTTTCATGTTGGAATCCATTTATTCCAGGTCTAAGTCTGTAACATGTTGTTGGAATTGCACCAACAGACCGAGCTAGGGCAGTTAATCTGGTTGGGTTTTTACCTCCTGCTCTCGCACTAAACTGAATAATCAATCGCAATTTCACAGAGAGTCCCTTGATCATATAGGAGGGCCCTGCAGGTGCCTGTGGTCAGAGCTGAGGAGCCGGGGACAATCAGGGGAGAAAATTATTGGGGCTTAATGTCCGTAAGTTACTCCACCAGGTCAACGTTATGGCATGGAGACTTATTATTCAAAGCGTCAGTTACAAATCTGGCCCAGTTGGAGAGAAGGAAAGAGGAAGAGGAAGAGGAAGACAGAGCAAAAGAAGCAGAAGCCGCAGTAGCAGACTGCCGACCGAGGAAAATTAGAAATAGATTTGCCCAGTTGTAGACTACTGGTTCGTTCCACCAATTCAGTGCCTTTTCAGATGTCTAACTTGGTGAAAAGAACTTTGATTTCACCTAAAAGAGAACATGTTCAACTTAATAAAAAACACTAGAAGAGCAAAATGAAAAATTATAACCCCAAATAAGTGCTAGCACTTAATGATTTGTTTTTCCTTTTGCTTTTTCTAGTACTAATCACCTGCAAGAGAACCTGTGGTTGTATTGGAATACCTGAAACGCTCCTGCTACTTCTTTAAAAAAGTTTTCCCATCTCAAGAGGTCAAATAAAAAAATGACTGTAGTAAATGCCTATTAAGTGCCAAATACAGTAACACAGTTGACCGTAACAGGGTTGACGATTTCACCTTAAATTAGACATGAATCCCCTTGTGACAGGGGAAATTAGGCCTCCTGTAGCTCAGTTGGTAGAGCATGGTGCTTGCAACGTCAGGGTTGTGGGTTCAATTCCCACGGGGGCCAGTATGAAAAATGCATGCACTCACTAACTGTAAATTGCTCTGGATAAGAGCGACTGCTAAATGACTAAAATGTAAATGTAAAAATTGAAGCTTGTTGTACGCAACAGGGAGAGGCAATGAATTAAATGCAAGATTTTTTTATTTTTATTTTGCCTGTCTATCTATGGGTAACAGGGTTGACATGTTATGCTCGACCCACCACAAAACTTGACAAAAAGAGTAGAACCAGCTCACCTGCTTTTACGCTATGACTTGACTATTAGATGTTCAATGCTTCTTTTGAAAAAAATAAAAAATAATAATACTTTCACCATATTAAAAAGAGAGTTCAGTTCACATAACAGGGTTGACCTTAAAATGAATCACTAATCACATGAAATAAATAATCATCTTTAGAAATGACTTTGTCAAAGCAACAAAATAACTTAGCTTTACAATTATAGTGAAAACTTGGAGACATTTTGGGGTTAAGTTGGTTAAAATCACACAGGGTGCACAGAGGGTGCACAGAGGGACATGTCAAAATGCTATATTTTAGCACTTCAGCAAATCTTTATTCATATTTTAAAAAATCTGATTTATTGAATTCTACATGTGGTCTATATTAAAGGGCACATCATTGAATATTGAATATATAATAGGTGCACAATTTCTACTTCAAATATCAAAGGGATGCAAAAGGCACTACTACAGCCCGGTGAGATGCAGGTTAGGAGTGTAGGTCCACAGTGGTAGACTGTGAGAGGGCGCGAGTAGAGGCCAGGTCTTGCTGGTAGCGTTAGAAGAGAGCAGGGCACCTTAACTAAAGCAGCAGATGGGAATCAGCATGCTCAACATCTGTCTGGAAGAATAGACACTAAACGCAGGTCTCTTCTCTGCTTTGGACGGACATTAAAAGATAGCCGTGTGCTGTGCCTGTGCTCTCTTCGCAATTCCCTTGTCACCTGTGACTATTTAAAGTCGTGACTTTGGTGTGCAAACAAAGCATTAAGTATTGTAAGCCAAGCCGCTGCTCAGTGATTGTGATGAATACAGAGAATGGTTATTTCCCAAAGGGAACCAGCAGGGAGAACAGTCATGCTTTTACAAATAGATAAAGGACATGAGAGAGAGAGAGAGAGAGAGAGAGAGAGAGAGAGAGAGAGAGAGAGAGAGAGAGAGAGAGAGAGAGAGAGAGAGAGAGAGAGAGAGAGAGAGAGAGAGAGAGAGAGAGAGAGAGAGAGAGAGAGAGAGAGAGAGAGAGAGAGAGAGAGAGAGAGAGAGAGAGAGAGAGAGAGAGAGAGAGAGAGAGAGAGAGAGCGAAAGAGACCTTGTATTTAAACAATCGTACTTGGTAATTGAACTGTGCTCAAGGACAGGCACCTAAAAAAGCTGCCCCGTCAGCAGACCTGTAGTGATTGCATCCCCTCCAGTATAGGGAGGTGAGGTGGGAGAGAGTGGATATTGCACAGCCATTCTCTTAAAATACACAACACAATTTCTGTGTGTCTGCCTGTGCCTTGTCATGGAATTTTCAGGGAGCAATAACAGGGAATGAGCAAGTGAACAGAGCTATACTAGTGGACTACTTACTGTATGTGTATAAGAATAGCTATGTTGGATTAATAAGGGTGTTATAGTATTAGGCATGGATAAGCAGAGAGAATAGTGCTTAATAGTCCATGGGCCAGCGGAAAATGTGTCCACTTTATTTTGGCTACCATGGCTATGCCCACATAGGATGACAATGCCCCCATCCACAGGGCACGAGTGGTCACTGAATAGTTTGATGAGCATGAAAACAATGTAAACCATATGCCATGGCCGTCTCAGTCACCAGATCTTGCCTAGTGCTTGCCTACGGAGCTGTGAGGGGAACGGCACCTCTTTACCTTCAGGCTCTGATCAGACCCTACACCCAAACGAGGGCACTACGTTCATCCACCTCTGGCCTGCTAGCCCCCCTACCTCTACGGAAGCACAGTTCCCGCTCAGCCCAGTCAATGCTATTCGCTGCTCTGGCACCCCAATGGTGGAACAAGCTCCCCCACGACGCCAGGACAGCGGAGTCACTGACCACCTTCCGGAGACACTTGAAACCCTACCTCTTTAAGGAATACCTGGAATAGTCTAACAGTAATCCTTCTACACCCCCCCTCCCCCAGTGGTGGTTGTCCCACTGGCTATCCTAAGTTGAATGCACCAATTTGTAAGTCGCTCAGGATAAGAGCGTCTGCTAAATGACTTAAATGTTAAATGTTAAATCTCAACCCCATTGAACACTTATGGGACATTCTGGAGTGGCGCCTGAGACAGCGTTTTCAATCACCATCAACCGAATTATGGAATTTATTGTAGAAGAATGGTGTTGGTTCCCTCCAATCGAGTTCCAGACACTTGTAGAATCTATGCCAAGGTGCATTGAAGCTGTTCTGACTCATGGTGGCTTAACACCTTATTAAGACACTTTCTGTTGTTGTTTCCTTTATTTTAGCAGTTACCTGATTGTTTTAGGGAAATTGGTCATACTGGGAAATAAATCAAGTCCAAGAGATCGAATCTGGTAACGTATTGGTTTTATAGTTTTAACCTATAATAGTCTGTTGTAGACAAATACTCAGCATACTAAGATGAAAGGTGTGCTCTGTCATTTGTTGAGTTGTCCCAGCAAGTTATCACAAAGATTTAATTAAAGACAAATGATCTCTTAAAACGAACATAGGTGATTATAAGCTCTTCTGTACCTGACCATCATGATCTTAAAAGTATGCACTCTAACCTTCAACCTTCCAAGTTATTTAATACTGTACACTGGGGGAAAAAAGTATTTAGTCAGCCACCAATTGTGCAAGTTCTCCCACTTAAAAAGATGAGAGAGGCCTGTAATTTTCATCATAGGTACATGTCAACTATGACAGACAAATTGAGAAAAAAGAATCCAGAAAATCTGATTGTAGGATTTTTAATGAATTTAGTTGCAAATTATGGTGGAAAATAAGTATTTGGTCACCTACAAACAAGCAAGATTTATGGCTCTCACAGACCTGTAACTTCTTCTTTAAGAGGCTCCTCTGTCCTCCACTCGTTACCTGTATTAATGGCACCTGTTTGAACTTGTTATCAGTATAAAAGACACCTGTCCACAACCTCAAACAGTCACACTCCAAACTCCACTATGGCCAAGACCAAAGAGCTGTCAAAGGACACCAGAAACAAAATTGTATACCTGCACTAGGCTGGGAAGACTGAATCTGCAATAGGTAAGCAGCTTGGTTTGAAGAAATCAGCAATTATTAGGAAATGGAAGACATACAAGACCACTGATAATCTCCCTCGATCTGGGGCTCCACGCAAGATCTCACCCCGTGGGGTCAAAATGATCACAAGAACGGTGAGCAAAAATCCCAGAACCACACGGGGGGACCTAGTGAATGACCTGCAGAGAGCTGGGACCAAAGTAACAAAGCCTACCATCAGTAACACACTACGCCGCCAGGGACTCAAATCCTGCAGTGCCAGACGTGTCCCCCTGCTTAAGCCAGTACATGTCCAGGCCCGTCTGAAGTTTGCTAGAGTGCATTTGGATGATCCAGAAGAGGATTGGGAGAATGTCATATGGTCAGATGAAACCAAAATAGAACTTTTTTGTAAAAACTCAACTCGTCGTGTTTGGAGGACAAAGAATGCTGAGTTGCATCCAAAGAACACCATACCTACTGTGAAGCATGGGGGTGGAAACATCATGCTTTGGGGCTGTTTTTCTGCAAAGGGACCAGGACGACTGATCCGTGTAAAGGAAAGAATGAATGGGGCCATGTATCGTGAGATTTTGAGTGAAAACCTCCTTCCATCAGCAAGGGCATTGAAGATGAAACGTGGCTGGGTCTTTCAGCATGACAATGATCCCAAACACACCGCCCGGGCAACGAAGGAGTGGCTTCGTAAGAAGCATTTCAAGGTCCTGGAGTGGCCTAACCAGTCTCCAGATCTCAACCCCATAGAAAATCTTTGGAGGGAGTTGAAAGTCCGTGTTGCCCAGCGACAGCCCCAAAACATCACTGCTCTAGAGGAGATCTGCATGGAGGAATGGGCCAAAATACCAGCAACAGTGTGTGAAAACCTTGTGAAGACTTACAGAAAACGTTTGACCTGTGTCATTGCCAACAAAGGGTATATAACAAAGTATTGAGAAACTTTTGTTATTGACCAAATACTTATTTTCCACCATAATTTGCTAATAAATTCATTAAAAATCCTACAATGTGATTTTCTGGATTTTTTCTCCTAATTTTGTCTGTCATAGTTGACGTGTACCTATGATGAAAATTACAGGCCTCTCTCATATTTTTAAGTGGGAGAACTTGCACAATTGGTGGCTGACTAAATACATTTTTTTCCCCACTGTATGTTACCTAATTTTGTAGCCATAAGTTCAGTGGCTGGTTGACAAATGTAATTAACATTATGCAAACAGTATTTTAGCAACTGGACTATGGCTGATGCCCTTGACAACCCTCAACAGCCACTAACCAATACATATTTCAGTAGGCCCTATACTACAATATACAAATAGTGTAACTATGCACCATCTATAAAGGCTGTAAACCTAAGGCTTTAATACTTCACCAGCTTTGTAAGTTGACACCCTCATCATTAGGCAGTTTGTTACAATGTTATGTTGGAATGTAGTGTACATGACAGGATTCAATACATAGATTTTAAATTTAACAATATACTACAAACCAGTGAAAGATATAGATTTTATATTGTTTGAAAATAAAATATCAAAATTAGGGAAGCAAATACCGACCAAAAACAGTAATATAAATAGTGTTTTAGGCAACAACCCAAAAAACTATTTTGCTAATGTTTTACAAAGATTATATATTTTGCAAACCTGGCTAAATTAGTTGTGTTATCTGCATAACTATAATCATTTTTAAATGATCATTAGGCATATTCCACATATTATTGAAAGAATTGTGGCAATATCAGAACAATCCAATTAAAACCAATAGAGCTGGTTGGCAGCCATATTGGAAAATGTGTACCATATGGTTAAATCAGCAATACCTAAGCATCATTGTTTAGACTTTTACTAGCTTTATGTAAAGTTTGGGGCACTCATTACGAAGGAATTTTGCGAAAATGTGTTACCTGTACCTCTGCTGGATGTAATGCATTCCTATGGAATTTATATAGGGTGCAATGTACTAGGCAGGTTTCACATCACATTTCTTGATGTTAACACAATTTATAGAATCATATTGCATATTATTTTAACATGTTACTGCAGTGGGCTAAATCAGGGTCACACAGTGTTTCTTGGTAGTCTTAAACAAATCTACTTTGAAACAAAAGTATACACCTCAACAACATGGTTATTGGCTTAAAAAACAGAAGATACCTGTACCATGTCAGCTATTGAGTTGAAATGTATTACATTTTGAGTTTGCATCCCAATATTACACTTTATATACATCACAGAAGACAAAAACCATTTCACATAGAAATGCCAGATTTTCGGCTTAAAAAAATATATATATATGAATTATGGAATTATGACAATTAGTAACATTCCACCCATGAGGCCACTAGTCATTTGAATGCAGGAAAGGGTTCTAATCAATAGACATCAGTGAATGCTTCTGAAAGATTTTCTAAACGTTTTAATGTAATATTTTAGAAATGGCAAAACAACTCTGCAATTCTGACTGCTTTATTAGGATGCTGGGACTGATTATAGACTAAATCTATGATGACTGTATTTAGCTAAAAAAATTACTTCCCCAATGGTTATCCTTGTTCTGTGTGAAATTTGGTGTAGTTATCATCTAGGGTACCATGTGATAACAGAGCACATCCCAATAATGTCCATTCTGGCTCGATATATCCCAAAATGCTTCCATGTATGACCTTTGACCCCCCAAGGTGGGCCCATATAGATGTAATTATCATTCCAATTGTTTCATACCTTAATATGTGTTGTATTATGCAGTTAATAACATATCAAATTGCCTTAGTTTGAGAAGATTGTTGCCTGATAATACAAAATAAAATGTCATACCCTCAATCCTGTTGGCCAAACTAACCGCATTGGGATCATAACATATAATGCAGTGATAACCACATTTAGCTACCTCTGATATGTGGGTATCATACCAAAATATAACCCATAGACATAAACCTTAATGAAAATCATCATTAGACTTTGCCACCCAAAGTGGACAAATATGGCCCATGGGCACCATAACAGGTGCTTTTCTCTGAGCCCTCCACTACCACTTAAAATACACATGCAGAAATCTAAAGATGATACAAATACCAGCCAGCCAGTCAGCCAACCAGCCACGCCTGAAAACTACACAGCAAAAAAAAAACATACGATCAAGTAGTGTATGCTGAGCAGCATCATGAAGCGAATAATAAAACACAAGCAACATCTCTCTCTGTAGACAAGCCTTATTGTGCTTTAACGCAGCAGCTCCAACCCGATGGCTGCACCGTTATACCTTTTTACCCAGGATGCATCTTCTTTACGCATCTCTCGCTCTCTACTCTGACCTTCACAGTAACCATGCAGTAACACACACACACAGGGTAGGGGGAAGAGGGAGAACAACGGTAATCAACAGATCACTTGCGTCACATCACAGTTCCGGGGACCATATGTGTGCAGCCAGAAAGAGAGACACACACCAGAAAGCAGAAATCAATCCTAATTGTGATAAATAAACAGAGTTATACACCTCTGTTCTCTTACTATGCAATATCCAATCGATAGGATTGGATAGTGTGTTCTCTGTACCATGGTTTTACAGCAACACACCATATCTAGTGCACCATCACCATCATTGTGAAAACGCCCAATCAGGAGGGCTGTGGCAGTGAAGGGAAAGGGTTATATTTTTAATAAGGTCCATAACAAACTGTGTTTCCTGATAATAACGCATTAGTGTTTATTTCTGGCATGACTGTTTCCTTGAACAATTTGCTTTGGTACAATGCACTCCCTCCCACAAAAAAGGCAATTTCATCTAACATCTTTCTACTATTTCAGTTGACGGGAAAATGGCTTAAAAGATGAGTAGAAACATGTTTTACAATAAGCCTATATGTACATTGCTGCCTGGTTCAAGTTGTGTATGACAAGTGAAAATTACGGCCTACCTCTATCATTGTAAACAATAATTATGTACTGAAAGAATTTCATTTCTTTGTGTGTTCTTACAAATATTTACATATTTTGACATTGAAAGGCAGAGGGGAAAAGAATGCAATGCTTTAATATTTGAGACCACTAGCAAAAAATGCCTGGCTCACTCTGTTATTCCATCAAAACTAAAGTAAAATGTAGCATCATTTTCAACTAAACATAGCCTAATGCTTTGTCTATAGCAGCTACACCATCACATCGCTCCTCTCTCCATTCTCCAGACTATAGCAATCAGAGTTATACTCATTCTTAATTATGTTCCATAAAAGAATAGGAAATAGGACAATTTAGCACTTTTGTTTGCCCAAAGGGAGGGAAATGGTTTGTTTGTGGTTTGTTACTCTGTTGCGTGTGAACTCAAGCCAACTCTCTCTCTCTCTCTCTCTCTCTCTCTCTCTCTCGCTCTCCTCTCTCTCTCTCTCGCTCCTCTCTCTCTCTCTCTCTCTTCAAATTTCACCACTTAATCCAACCAGCAGAGTTGTTTGCCCTAGTCAGTCAGTCAGGATGGCATTAGTCAGATTACACCACCTTGAGGACAGCAACAACTATAAACAGCCTCCCTCCCACTCTGGCAAACATCAGGATGCTATTAAGAGGGGCATTAAATTAAATATATTCACCTAGTCCTTCAATCAGAATTCTCAGACCCAAGTGTTATTTAGTTCAACTCTCAAGTGGAGCGGAATAACAGATCAGAGTCTGATTTACTTCTGCAGACTGGCAATAGGAGACAGGTGATAAAGAAAGCACTCATGCACAGGCTATGAAGTTTCCCCCCTCAAAATTAATTCCATCTTCAAGATTCCTATCTCTCAGATATAGCCCAGAATGGCACACAAATATGCTCCTGCCAGAGAGATTACTAGAGACTGACTTAGCATAAACATTCCCTGCTGCTGCTGGCTGGGTGCTGCTGCAATTGTAAATGTACGGAATGAAATTGTGAATTAGTGAAATAGCAGGGTGCACTCAGACCAGATAGTTAGTAAATGTTTAATTAGGGTTATTAACAACATGTGTATAGAATAATAGTAATTCAAAATAGCAAGTAGTGGTCCATGTCAAGTTTTCACTATATTTGCTTTTCCTCACATACACAACAAATAACCTGATTAAGCTTATAGTTCTTGAATGACAGCTGACCTTCTTTTCCTTTTAGAGAAGAACTTACAGCAATGTGTCGTTAAAATGTAGCACAATCATGTGTTAGATACAATGTTACATCCCAGTAAACATTGATATATTGTAACTACTTTGTTAAATTCAATAAAAGCACTAGTAGTGTATTCAATAACACACAGCTATACAGTGCCTTCAGGAAGTATTCACACTCCTTTACTTTTTCCACATTTTGTTGTGTTACAACCTGAATTTGAAATGGATAAAATTGAGATTTTGTGTCACTGGCCTACACGCAATACCCCATAATGTCAAAGTGAAATAATGATTTTAGAAATGTTTACAAATGAATTACAAATGAAAAGCTGAAATGTCTTGAGTCAATAACTATTCAACCCCTTTGCTATGGCAAGCCTAAATTCAGGAGTAAAAATGAGCTTAACAAGTCACATAATAAGTTGCATGGATTCACTCTGTGTGCAATAATAGTGTTTAACATGATTTTTGAATGACTACCTCATCTCTGTACCCCACACATACAATTATCTGTAAGGTCCCTCAGTCGAGCAGTGAATTTCAAATACAGATTCAACCACAATGACCAGGGAGGTTTTCTAACGTCTCGCAAAGAAGGGCACCTATTGGGAGATGGGTAGAAAAAAGAAAAAAGTAGACACTGAATATCCCTTTGAGCATGGTGAAGTTATAAATTACACTTTGGATGGTGTATCAATATACCCAATCACAACAAAGATACAGGCGTCCTTCCTAACGCAGTTGCCAGAGAGGAAGGAAACCGCTCAGGGATTTCACCATGAGGCCAATGGTGACTTTAAAATAGTTACAGAATGGCTGTGATAGGAGAAAACTGAGGATGGATCAACAACATTGTAGTTGCTCCACAATACTATTTGTATTTTTTATCTTTATTTAACTAGGCAAGTCAGTTAAGAACAAATTCTTCTTTACAATGACGGCCTACACCGGCCAAACTCAGACGACGCTGGGCCAATTGTGCAACGCCCTATGGGACTCCCAATCACAGCCGGTTGTGATACAGCCTGGAATCAAACCAGGGGGTCTGTAGTGACGCCTAAAGAACTGAGATGCAGTGCCTTAGACCGCTGCGCCACTCGGGAGTCCAACTAACCTAAATGACAGTGAAAAGAAGGAAGCCTGTAAATTATAACTATATTCCACAACATGCATCCTGTTTGCAATAAGGCACTAAAGTGAAACTGCAAAACAGTTAGCAAAGAAATTAACTTTAAATCCTGAATACAAAGTGTTATGTTTGGGGCAAATCCAACACAACACATCACTGAGTACCACTCATCATATTTCCAAGCATGGTGGTGGCTGGATCATGTTATGGGTATGCTTGTAATCAGCAAGGACTATGGAGTTTTTTAGGATGAAAAGAAACAGAATATAGCTAAGCACAGGCAACATCCTAGAGGAAAACCTGGTTCAATCTGCTTTCCAACAGACACTGGGAGACAAATTCACCTTTCAGCAGGACAATAACCTAAAACACAAGGCCAAATATACACTGGAGTTGCTTACCAAGACGACATTGAATGTTCCTGAGTGGCCTAGTTACAGTTTTGACTTAAATCGGCTTGAAAAACTATGGCAAGACTTGAAAATGGCGGTCTAACAATGATCGACAACCAACTTGACAGAACTTGAATAATTCTTTTAATAATGTGCAAATATTCTAAAACCCAGGTTTACAAAGCTCTTAAGAGACTTACCCAGAAAAATTCACAGCTGTAATCGCTGCCAAAGGTGATTCTAACATGTATTGACTCAGGGGTGTGAATACTTACATAAATGAGATATTTCTGAATTTCATTTTCAATAAATGTATAAATGCATGTTTTTACTTTGTCATTGTGGGGTATTGTGTGTAGATGGGTGAGAAAAAAATCGATTTAATCCATTTTGAATTCAGGCTGAAACACAACTAAATGTGGAATAAGTCTAGGGGTATGAATACTTCTGAAGGCTCTGTAAAACAGTCTGCTATGAAGTTGTCAGTGTCTGTAATAAACTCAGATCCTAAAGCTTATTTCTAACTTGTTTGATATAGTGTGGGGGAAAAAACATAAGGATGTAGCTATAGCATAATTAATGTTTATATTATTTGTGAAAATACAGCTAATTGTTGCCTTCAATAACCACTTTAAACTCCAGGTATCAACATACCACAATGAATTTCAATCTATTCACCTGCTTGTTTTTCAAAACATGCAAATGAACTATAATACAATTTGACTGTTGCAGCCACAGTGTTGTCCTTTACTACAAGTCTACTACAACCATTACCAGTGGGTGATTTCTGATCCGACAACACAGAGAAATCCATGTGCTACATTTAAAGTTCCTCAACAGCTGGTTTCTGGTGTATGCTAATTTCTCTCTCACAAGCTTCAGACTGACTGACGTTCCGCTGCAAAACAGCAAGCAGAGAATCACCACTATTGCACACAGAACAGCACAGCCTGGCCTAGCAAGCAGCTCTTCCATCTACACAGAAACAAACAGCGGCATTGTCATCGATGAATGCACATGTTCACGACGGTAAACAACCTTGCTTAGCACATAAGCAATGCGAAAGTGCCTGCATTGCTGGGCATCACTAGCTGTTCTGTAGTAGCCTATAACATACGCCTTCTCAGTCTATACCTGTTACCCGAACGCCAAGGTCCCCAATTATCAGATGCTCTCCTGCTGAAAAGGGCAACATCGAAACTTCTGACATCTCCACTCAAAATTGCAAAGCATCTAGTCATAAGCGTTAACGTTTTCATATAGAAAAAGAACAATCCAAGCGTTACCGTTCTCTTCTTGTAGGGTCTTGCTGAATGCTAGGTTTGGTGGGCGCCATCTTCCTGCAATTATTTGATTTCTTACTTTTTTTTCTTCAGATTTATTTTGACATAAAGCCGTGCCGTCTGACAGCAATGCGTCATGTAGACTAGGTGTATTTAAACAAAGCCATAGCGCTGATGTGGACCAGCCGTGCCCCTGTCTCCGTGTATTGGCGTTCATGAGCGTGAAAAAAGGAGCAAAAAAAACCGAGATCGAGCTCCAAAGGCATGCCAAGAAAAGTGAGTGGAAACCAGGGGATGCTTCTCAAATCCAGCTGGTCTCCTGATATATGGAGCTCGGGTTGTAACAGTGGAATTGCTACACTATAAACGGGAACATCGTAGTCTATCTTTACATTTTTCCGCAAGAGCCTCTTGTCTTCGGTGCTTCGTAAAGGATTTTTCTGAGTCTGTTTGTCTGTGCATTTTCCAGCTTTTCCTGGCTCGCTCTATGTGAAAAAGGACACATCTTCTCTCCAGCCGGCGCAACAACGCCACTCAGTTGTAGTTGGAAACAGTTTTTTATTTTTCCGTTATACAGGTTGCAATACGCAAATTCCCTTGGATTAGCTTTTTGTTCTGCAATTAGAAGCATCTATTATTTTATGCATTATGACGTTTTCTCACTAAATGAACAGCTTTTGATCATCTAAATAGTTTTGCAGATATTGGATGTGACTATATATCACTAACAACATTCATAATTGAAATAAAAATATATCCACCTACATACGGTTGTATCTCTGTTTTAAGTAGGCCTATTATTTCATTTATCTGGGTGTGATTAACTTTTGTAGTCTGATCTAAAAACCAAGCTATTTTAGTGCAATATAACATAGCCTATGAATCACCCATGCATTAGCCTAATTGTTTTAAACATTTGCATTTAAAAGCATTATCATTCGAGTGTCACATCAGATAGTCAAGAATGATGGAGTTGTAAAATATGTTTACCAGATGCCAAATACAAACTTCAGGAAGGTAATATTCTGATATAGGGTAAAAGGCCTAGAATATCCCAAAGCTTCCTGATGCAGCATTGCAAATCTTTTGCAGACAAAGTGTGGATTTTAATTGTGAGTTAACTTTTTCTGGTTTTGTTATGTACTTTTATAGGCATTTTTGTTGTTGTTGATCTCTGCTCTTTCAGATTTCATCTGTAATATAGCTAACCATACCAAAATGGTTGTTTTGAAAATATAGCCTATAACAGTTGTTTTGTTATGTAGGCAAAAAATGTGATCAAAGAAATTAAATTGCTTTAGAAAAAGTGACATGGATTATTAGTCTCAACCAATTTCTTTCAAAGTTTATATTTAAACAGGTGGCATGTCACTGGTTGCCATTCACATTTTCTCTTTCAGACAGCTAATGTGGCCTGTAGCTATACGCTAATCTATAGGCCTATATGTTTGACCTGAAACAAAATAAGCTGCCCAACATGTTTTATAAAATATAATGAGTCACTCTGAAATACTTGAGATTTTAACTGTGGGTTGCAAAAGCTTTTAATCATGAATACTGTAGTTTCTAATTCAGGCCTGTAATGTCAATGTGGTAACTTTTGCCAGCCATTAAGTCTCTGTATTTACACTTTGTTGTGGTTTTGGTATGTTCTGAGCAACTAACAGACCTATATAACATATACCTACCTTCATTATATTTGATAGGCCATACACAATCAAGTAGCAAGTAAATCATTCAGTGTAGGCTATAGATTACCCTAATTATTGATTGTAAAAAAGTATATTGAATGACCGCTCAGAATATGGGCATTTTCATGATCATTTGCTTAAAGGTCTCATGGATAGCCTGATTTAAGTTATCTTTCAGAATAAGTTGATTGTCTAGCCAAGTGTTGTTTTATGCGGCACATTCCACATGCAACTTCATGTAAAGTGACTTACTACATTCCGTAGGTTGTAGCCATTTGAACTAATTCCATGTATTGTTGTTATCAATATGGCCTATATTGCATAGGCTAAATGGCATAATGTGAAACTTGATAATGCCATATGTTATAAACGTGGTAGGCCTGCCCATGTCCAAAAAACACCCAAAGTGTTCAGTGACTTATAACATATCCATAAGACTATTATTGTGCCCGTGTCGGAATTAAAGAATTGGTGAAATAAAACAATACAAAACACATTTCCCCAGTGGTCAGGTCAACATACCTTTGTTGATAGGAGGTGATCCCCTGGACGTTCTGTGGGTTCCCGTTAGTGGTACCGGGGATTCTCCCCATGGCAGGACCTGATGGCATTCCCCCGGCTCCTCCACCTGCCGCCGTCACCTGAACGCTGAAATCCGGGAAGATCCTGATCATCCCCGCTCTGGTAGATTGAACACGCACTGAGTCTATGAAGATTTTTCAAAGAATATCAGCAGTCTTCCCTCCAGCCGAACAAGTCACACCACAATCCCATTAGTGATGGTTACCAGCTCATCGGCCATTCTATGTCTGGATTTCTCTCTGTATCAGCGGCGAGACAACTGCAGCTTTCAGGAGGTTAGCAATGACATTGATGCCGGTAGTGTGCGGGGCAGGAAACGCGTCCTCTACGCAGGGGTGTGTAAGTAGGAGACGGTGGAGAGATAAGTGAATATTGTTATTTATCTTTATCTAGCTAGAATGACAAAATGTTGATACTGTTGTGCCAAATAGGCTCTTGCGTAATTCTTGCGTAAAATGCTGAAAATTCTAGCATTATATTTCTGATCTATTCAGAAATTAGATGTATCCATTCAGTTTAGCATTTCCTATATGTAAAAGTGAAACATTGATTAGAGTTAGTGATATCTGGTGATCTAGAAGTTGAAATATAAGAAGTGACAGCCGGTCAGGAAGTTTTAGGCTACATACAAAGTTAACAGGAGAACAAACTGACAGGCGCTTCTTCGGGAACCGAAGCTCACCAATAAAAAGTTCACCAATAAGGTTATTTTGAATTTACTGAAGTTTTATCTATTTTAGATAATCAAATATCATACGGTTTGTTTAGACATTAGAAAAAGAAAGGGCTTAAAGCCACAATCTCGGACCGGTTTGCATTCTCGGTGCGCTTAGCATCCTTTTCCAAAATTCCAATCCAAGTGTTATTATTACGAACAAAACAATGCAAGTTAACGTTTTTAAATGGATTACGTTTTAGACTTACATCATAGACACAACAAAAGTTAGCAGTAGTTCGCTGACCAAATCGTTAAACCTAGATTAGAATGAGAGGATTGCAAAAAGTTATTTTATGCCCTACCACTATTGTTGGCACACTCGTCACTTTCAAAACAGCACCGATGCTATTTGTAAGGATGCCGAGATGTGATGATATGCCAGTGCGCAAAAAAATCGCTCAAGAAAACTTCAAAATAACGCTGACGCGTTCAGTTTTTGTCCAACAATTGAAGTGTTATCTTTCTTTGAAGGACTGAACTCCCCTCTCCTCTTGACTGGCGCTCTATCTATGTGCTGTTGTTTGTGTGAGGTGTCTCCGGAACAGGTTTTCTCAACTTGCTATGCCCTAATGTGCATCGGAGAATTTGTAAATAAGCGTGTTGCTGTCTGTGTGAATTTCCCGATAGACTGTGTTGTGTGATCAGGTAGTGTGCAGCAATGCCATTCCTAGCGCGTGTGAGCTGATGAACTTGGCCTCAGCAGCTGCTGATGGCTCGCGCAAGCGATGCCTGAGCGCGCGCCGCCCCATTCCAGCCAATCAAAGACCATGACAGGAACGCGCAAAGGATGCTGCAGCAGAAGTAACCCATTGCAGCCCGGGATTCCATTGAAACAATAACCATTCATTACGCGGGTAAAGCACAAATTAACATACCATCAAGCCCTCTCACACCAAGACAGTGCAAGCAGTTATGTGTTTGACATATACAGTACAGCCAGTACAAACTAGACACAATTACAAAAATAACAGGTAGAATAGATGAAGAGGAGTACTTCATAATTTTATATAAAGTTGCCTATAAAAACATATTCACTTTATTTTTAAGAATTTACATTTAGGCCTAAATGTTTGCTTGAACTAAATGCTTGAAGAGGACACCAACTCAAGTTTTCATAACACATGATACATTCTATAGCATAATGTTCTCCCCTCAGAAGGGCAGAAGCTTATGCATAGTAAATAAACATATGTATACCGTGTTAATCAGAGACAGGCCACCACCTTTTGTATTCCCTAGGATCAATTCCCCCAAAAATTGTATCCACGGTTTAGGATCTCAGTCAGGGTCTCAACTTACTGTTGAGAGTTAGAATAGTAGAATACACATGGTACAATTTTTTAGTTGTACATCAGCAGTTTTTCTCTTGTAATGTCAGTCACTGACAGTCACTCAATTAGCCCATGTCAGCAAAAACATTTTAGATTGGTAAATTAGTCTAGGAGCCAGCTATTTAAACTTGTAGTAATCATGGTCGAATTACCGACCGGGGCCCCTACTGATTTTGTTAGTCATTCCCTCACTCAAATATCATATTAAAAACTGCAAACATTTCTCTCCACCCTATTGAAAAATGTGTAGAATTGCAGGAAATTAGTTATACAATTGTACAATCTTCTCTCCGGCCCATGTCAAAATGTGTAGAATTGCAACAAACTTGCTTTAACATTGCAATATTTTCACTACGCCCCATGGTATGATTTCTCTCCGTTGTCAAGAGGGGGGCCGCTAAAATGCGGAGGCCCCCCAACTAAATGTCGTTTAGGGCCCCCAAAAGGCTAGAGCCGACTCTGACTACATGTGTGGGTATGAATGTGGGTATACAGACCCGTGAGCCACTGCGGTCCCTCATGATGAGTTCAGATTTTCTGTGGCCCCCACCCCATCAAAGTTGCCCATCCCTGATGTTAATGAAGGTTTTGCAAAAACAATTCTAATCTTTAAAGTAGGAGCATTCTGTCCTTTTTTACACTACATCTTTGGTCTATAAAACTACACCTTTAGATAATGGAAGTTGATGAGAAGAACCACATTGCAGACTCTTATGAAATTAAATAATCCTCTAAACATAGACCAATCCAGATGATTAAACACCAATAAAAACAATCAAAGCTCTTCACCTGAGACTTAAAATTGGATCGTTTCTCTAACCATGTCTAATAAAACTGCTCTAAGAATGAGGTCCAGAAAACGTCTAGCCTCCTTTTGCTGTATTTTCCCTGTAATGAAATCAAATGAATTGCACTGGAGGCTTTAAACCGACATTGCAGGCTCCTGATACAATTAGATGAACAGTCTCTGCTGCTGTTTACCTGCTCAGTTATTTGGAGGGCTCTGTATTGCATTTATTTTTCTACAGTTCTTTGCTAAAGTACATGAGACAGATTGGGGGCAGCTGCAACTGCTCCTCTTCTCCCGCATGACATTTCAGGTATAGTGGTTCTCTCTCGCTCTCTCCTCTCTCTTTCCTTCCACCCCTCTCGTTCTCGCTCTTAGAAAATAATGATAATCAATGGTATGTGGTATACAACTAGGGCCAGGCACTTTATTCTGCATGGGCACTTACAGTGAATAGAGCAGTGTAGCTAAGGAGGTTGTGCTCTTTAACGGAGCTTAATTGAATAGTAATCATTTGGGGACATGCCTGCACCTGATTTCAGAGGACGTAACATGCTTCTCAATCAGAATGGTTCTTATTCTCCCTAGAAACATTAAAATCAAGTATAATCTTTCAACTTTAGGAAGGGGGGGGGGGCACAACAGACTTTGGTAGGTATAGGCTATTAAGGGCAAGGAAGCAATCTCTTTACCGAGGACCAGTGACCAAGTAATTGACATTTTTCCCAGTGCCATATTGACCAATTAGCTTAATAATGTGAGGATGGATAAATACTGTCAAAAGCCCTGCTGTTAGCTAGCTGAACCTGTCTCCATCACATATTGCCAACCCCAAACAGAACACAACGCAGAGTCTGCAGAGGTCAGAGCAAAAGTCCATCACTAACACCTATTTGACTGATTCTATTTTGCTAGTTTTTGTTCTCCTCTCTTTTCATAAAACTCCTCCCTCTTTGACTGACTCATGATAACAATCCCATAAGATCCATGTTGTATGAAGCTAAGGAAGGACACATTTTGGAGGACATGCTATCATACCATGCAATTCTACAAGTAGCTGTGTCATTTACCTTATCGGAACTTTGCATGTCTCCTCCAGAATGAGAGAGTGAGCTGTCTCTATGTGATAACACTGTTTTAGAATGTCTGGTTGAGAATGAGTGTTAGCCTTCTATATGATAACACTGTGATTCCAGAGGTCATCATTCCTTCTTGTATCAGAAGTGGATAATTGAAGCCGCTTCTCAGAATCCTAATTTCATCTTTCTTTTGTGAGTACCAAAGATCCAAGTCTTATAGGTGATTCATACATTTATCTCTTTTGTCTGGGAGGAGACTTGTTTTGTAATGTCTTAGGGAGGATAAAGCACTGTTTGAGTTTTGGTCTGAGATATGTGTTAATGGAAATCCAACTTCAAAATGGATTTAAAGGACAATACAGATTTAGGATCTTAATTTGACCTATATTGTCACAGCTAAATAATCCTTCAGTAACATGATTTGAATGTTTAGTCCATAATGTTGCTTGATCGGTGGTTAGGCTATTAGCTGGCCAAAAGTAGGCTACCTGAAAAGTGTAATACTGTTAATATAACCGTGTGTTAGTGTGCGTTTTCAGTGAATTTATGTAAATCATGAAGCTCATCTGCATTTCCTGCGGTGTAGGAAAATTCTCAGCAACAAAAGTGATCAAATTAAGATCATACACCTGTAGTTGCATATATACAGTTTGGTTTTAATATCACAGATAGTCAAGTTCTCACAAGTTTTCACTATGCACTATACCACCGTTTTTTAAACTCATGTAGGGCCGGTTTCCCCGACACAGATCAAGCCTAGTCCAGGACTAAAAAGCATTCTCAGTGGAGAGAAAGCCCATTGAAAGAGCTTTTTACTCCAGGACCAGGGTTCATCTCTGTTTAAGCAACCATCCCATGTTTACTGTAAAGATAATACATGTCAGTAAGGGTAATTTTTTGTGGTGACAGAGAACCTTTGATCGGATTCTTACTTTAATCACTTAATTTCCATTGTCCAATCTGATGGATAGGTTAGCTTGTGAATTTTAAAAGCCAGGGAGGCATAGGGCAAGGAAAACACTCACATTTTACTCAACCCCCCTAATGTGATCTGAAATATTGCTTCCCTGTGTTTTGAAGATGACTCTTGGCTCAAGAGAAATGATGAATTAACTGTTGTGAGGAATTACAGATGGGACATTCAGGAAAAAATACTTTCAATATGCTAATGATTGATCGGAATGTCCAAGTGGAGATGACATCCTTGCTTTTATTTATCCTCGATTATAAGCTCCCGCACTGCCCTTTCAGACTCCTATGCGATTCCATATCAAATTGTTTCTTAATGCGGTTTGATGACATGTCTGAAATCCAATCACCTAAACCTCTCAAATTACATGAACACACTCAGCACAATCCCTGGTCCACTGATGGGGCCAGCACCCCTGTCATCGCCCGGGCCCTCAGACACACACACACACACACACACACATACACACACACACACACACACACACACACACACACACACACACACACACACACACACACACACACACACACACACACACACACACACACACACACACACACACACTGTTGATGTCAGCCACTGCTTACCACAATGATCAACTCACACCTGGTTGTCTTTTGTTTTGACCACTTTAACATTCTTTCACATCTCTTTTCCAATTATTAAACTTTTGAAGTATATGACTTTCACATGGCATATTTTGTTATTTTGTGTGTGTCCAATGTATAAGCTTGTCATCACTCACATTGATTGTCATAGTGAACAACGTGGGAGTCTCTAATGGCCTGGCTATACATAAGCCTATAATGTAGCACATAAGCTTCAGTGAATCTGTTTTCAATTCGTACCACCATCTTCTTTTCCTCTTCCAGATTAAAGTACATTGGCATTTTGAGGATGAGGAAATGATTCTATCCATCTCTGGAAATGAACGGAAGACAGTGAAAGCTCTCAAAAGCACACAAGGCCATCAACGATGACGGATAATTGCTACTAAAATACTTTAATGTTTTACTTCAGACTGCAATGTAAAACCTTTGCCTTGACTCATTACTATCCTTTGTTCATTAGATAAAAAATGTGATGCACAGTACAACCACACCCCGAAATATTCCCATAAGTTTGTGACATTTAAATCACAGGACTCTTTCATCCCTCCCTTTCCTAACTTTCTACACATCATTTTTTCCCCCCGTCTTGTCTTTTTGACATGGCGTAATCATGTGTGATCTTTTCAACAAAGAGTGGCCAGTCATCTTATTCATTTTGCCAGCCATGTTTAAGCAAAGACACCAAATCAACATTTTGACTGGTGGTAATTGCAAAGCCACCATGGTTCGATACACATGACCTTTATTCCCTTTAAAGTTATTTCAATTTCTTACAAAAATATCTTGTTAATTGCAAAAAGGCACATTTCTTTTCTTTTTTTCTATCACGTTATATTTCTTTCAGGACAAGGTAGGAATGCATTTCCATCTAATTTATAAATCCTTTCAGTCAAGTCTAAACCCTTCAGCAACAATAAGAATAAATAACTATTTGGGAATGTTCCTATTAATAAGATAGAAGTGTAAGGAAAGCAACAGTAATCAAATACCTCATAATGTAATATAACATCCAGTGTTTCTATTCTGTGTTCCGTACTGCTAGATGAAGAGCCGGTAACATGGCAACTGATGGCTGAGGAAACTGTTGTTTTACGTAATATTCACATACATAGTGTACATATGACATGAGTAATGCAAGATATGTAAACACCCTATTCCCTATAATGCACTAATTTTGACCAAGCCCCCATAGGGTGCCATTTGGGACGCTAGCATACACTTGATGTCGTTTTTTGTAGTCGACATTCAATGACATCCCTAAACATCTGTTTTCATATAACCTCAATCAGTCTTGTCAATCACCTGTTTTTCGTAGTACTAACTCCTCGAATCCCCAATCATGGCTTAGACGCAGACACATCTTCCTTATTTCTCATTTAATGTTCCACTTATGCATTTATAGTGTGAAGAGGAGAAATGATCAACGATGAAAGATGCTTGTACATGTTTGAGGTGAATCACATACAGAACAGGCATGTAATCGAATGGTTTCCAATAAATTACGTTTATTTCTCAACATGTTTGTATATTTATTAACCATGCAGTCTAGCACTTTAAGGCTGATAATATTCCACATCACAGAACGCGTACAGTTTGACACTAAACACACAGCATGTATACCATCATTATACGTCAAGGTCGGAGATCATATACATAGAAACAGATGCCTGCTTCAACCTTGCCGGTTGTCCTTTCTTCTTCTCTACATCTTTTGAACACCTAACTGGGTAAGCAGTGTTTTAACAAAAGGTATAAGAAACAACAATAGCAAGGCACACATTTTTTGACGTTTAAAACCTTCCCTCGTACCCTCCCTCTATATCTTAGGAATTAAAAAAAGGAAATGGTAGATAGATACTGAATTGAAGTCAACAGTCGTCATCAATCTTTTACTACACAACACTGTTCAGCTGTTTCCAACCTGGGCTGTGTTGCATAGATAGATCTACTTGCTTTTGCCTTTCATTAGGATATCGGTCCAACTTCCATTTCCTCCATCAGTTGAGTGCCAACACAATCACTCTCTTTCTCTCTCTCTTTCTTAACACACGTTGCCATGGAGCTGGAAGTCTCAGAACTCTGTGGAACTCTCAGCAGTGCTGTTCTCATAGGATTATCATGTGTCCTCTTCAAATTTCACCTTACTTTGTTCTGATGCAGCAAACAAGGAAAACTTGTGCCCTGGGCTTATAACATCTGCGGCTGGTTGTACAGTACCGGTGAGATAGTGAGAAATGCCATGCAAACTGGCGGAATAACTGTGTGTGTGTGTTTGTGTGTTTGGTGAAAAATGGACGTGGGGTTTGCATGGTGGTCAGCAGAGCAGTGAGGTAGCTCAGTTCCAGTCTGGGACAGGATTGGAGGAGCAAAGGACGGTGGGGGTCAAAGGTCAGGGGTCAGCGTTACAGCAGCCAGGAGGAAGAGGAGGAAGCTGGAGTAGCAGGTTGGACAGAACCATGCACCAGGGGAACAGGGGGACCAGGGGAGAGAGCCCAGCCCAGGCCACAGGCCACCAGGATGGACACTGCACACAGACACTGCACCCCTCTCTCACAGCTAGGCTTTGGAGTTGGCTGTGGAAACACTCCCAGATAGTCTCTGTAAATAAAAGAACACAACGATCCATTTCAATGTCAGTGAATTAGTAGGTTATCATAACACACTACCTGTTCTATAGCTATTTTAACTTTAAAAATTCCACCTAATTTAGTAGTGACCAGCTCACACAAACAATGCCAGTGATGTTACAATGCAACATCACATACTCTCAAAAACACAATTTGAAGGGCGAGTATTTTAAACATTTGTCCTCAATGCACATACAGTATTTCATCAAACCACGCTGTGACACAATACCTCTGTAGTATAGATAACACTAGTTATATTAGTCTCTAAACCATAGACCATGGTACAGACAGTCTGATTCATCTAGCAGTGCTTCATAGTCTGTATTCATCATTGGCCTAATTGCACTTGTTCCCCTTTTATAGTGGTGTGGCCTGCAGCGGGGCTGAACAGGTGGGCCAGACGAGGCGGTGCCAGGGTGCCACGGGGGTCAGATACAGCTGTGTAACTGACTACTGTGTGTAGCTAGCTAGCTGTGACTTCTGAGGCTGGCACTGGCATGGGGACAGGGGACATGACTCACCTGCGGCGGCGGCATGTGTGTTTGTACAGACTACCGGGGCTCGGCTGGGGCTCACGTGTCCTGCCCTGAGGGCTGGCATGGGACAGCATGGGGACAGTGGGGGAGAGGGGGGACAGGGGGACTCACAGAGGGGAGACAGCAGAGTCTCAGGGGTGCCCATTTGGGGATGACATCACTACATAACTAAATGCAACTCTCCCTTCAGTAACAGTTTGTTCATACTACTAGGGGATACAGAGCCATGAATATATATAGTTCTGAGGTGATTTGCCTTTGTGGTGAGTGACTTCTAGTTGAGTAAGGCTAAATGTGGCGAATAAATGTATACTGTATTAAAATAATCGTGGGTAAGGCTAAATGCGTTCTGTGTGTACATGTGAACTTGCTCAGAGACTCCCAGCAGGGATTGGAATTAAACTGTGAAGTCATTGATGTATTCTTCATCTTTGTGAAATACGCATTTCATAAGGGAGGATGACTGACTACCCAAGCAAAGGCTCTCATTCTTCCAGCACTTTCTGATGAGGCCATGAAAGAGAGTGAGGAAAGGGCATAATGTAACAGCTACCTGCAGTCGATATATATATCCCTTATTAGATAATAGCTTATTTTCAAAACTATTTGCTGGTAAAGGTGCCACCATGTAGAGAGTAGAGTTCCTGTTATTTTAATCATAACATTGTCTGACTACTAGACTGAGGCACTTGAGTCATGAATGCCAAAAATAAGCTTTTATGTCCTATCATAGAACATTTTGTGCAGAGATGGGTGAAAAGAAATAGCGTACTAGTTCACCTTTTGAATTAATGGCAAATCTTCTTCTAAATGTGCTTACTTGCAGAATGGAATGAGGTGGAAAATGTGTTGTTTGCAATGCAATGCTATGATGACAGGGAGAAACCCCTTTAGACATTTTCCCAGGTAGAGTACACAGCCCAAGTTAGTGTGTGTGTGTGTGTGTCTATGTGGGCAAGCATGCATGCGTGGGCGTGTGAGTGTGTGTGTGTGTGTGGCGGTGCTCATCATACGTACCCTGACCTGGGGCCTGGCGGTTCCAGTCTTTGAGGTAGATGAGCCGTCAGAGACGGGGCCACTACCCTGGGGACCCCGGCCCCCGACCTCCCCATAACCTTTGCCTGACCTTGGAGACTGAGGAGAGGAGAGAGAGAGGGGGGGAGTGATAGAAAGAGAGAGATGTGGAGAGAGAGGGGGATGAGAGAGAGAGGGAGAGGGTTGGAGAGCAAATAAATCAAAACCACATTAGAATTAAATTGTTGGTGGTGTTCTATTTTCTGTAGTATTTTCTAATCCACTCATCCTTTAGTTACAGTGCATAGCTACAAGAGATGAGGAAATAACATAGGGTTAGGGTAAATGACTTCAAACAACAAGTACCGAATGGAAAACAATTCCCCTCTTTCCTTTAACTAATTTTTATTGAGAATTGCCTTAATAACTTTGAAAATAATCTGTTTGTAAAGATCTGTGTATCAATTACATTTCCTGCTCGTAGAAGAATCATTAAGTCTACACCAGCCCAAACTACCCCACCTTTTAGCTTCCTTTGTTGGATGTTTTTATAATTACGTCAGTTTACAAGGTAATCACTTAATTATTCACCAATTGACACAGACAGATAACGGTGTGACAGAAGGTCAGGCATCAGGTTTCTGAAGAGAGCAGCCAGAGCCGTGGCAACTTAGCATATGAAATAGAGAAACCGCTTAAAAGAACACAAACACATGCTAATTCAGTCATGAAATTAAGTAATGATTCTTCGCCGGGAATTCTTGCTTATGAATCATAATATAATCTGACTGATTATGATTATTCTGTTCCGTAGACCTTAACATTCTTAACCGGAGGATGCTAAGCAAATCCCTCTTCCATCGACACTTCAGGGAAGAAGAGGAGGAGGAGGGAGGGGGGATGAACGAAGGTGTGAATAAAAATACCTCTTCGATATTTAGTCCCAGATATGAATACATACAGACTGAAATGCACACCAGTCCCATTACCTGGAGATATAAGGGTGGGTACTGTATAATGTCTAAACTCACCTGCTGCTGTTTATGAGTTGACTTGAGTTCCTGAAGAGAGCTGTGGCCTTTCCTGACACTCTTCTGTTTCATCCACTGTGAAGCAGGCCCTTTTTCATCTCTATCACACTTTCTTATCGGGGGACAGTTAATTTTAGGATTAATACAGTGGCTGCCTTCCTCTTTTAAAGGATTTGTACTGGAGCAAGAGACTCTTATCTTAGTCATTACAGGGGAAATATTGGATTCAAGCATTTTAGCATCTGCAAAACATTCAACAGTGTCTATCAGGGTTTCACATGGTAACGGATTAAGATAAGAAGCCTCATTATGGCACTGTAGCTGGCTCTCAGCTATACTTCCAGGAGAAATACCATGTGCTTTTTGGTATTCATTGCAGGTGGGCAGAGGTGCTTGGCTCTGACTCTGACTCTGGGCAGAGGGAGAGGAGGAGTAGCAGTCCATTAGTTTGGGACTGTGCCTCCTGGGCCTCTTGGTGACAGCCATGCTGTAGCAGAGAGGAGGTCCCAGGTACACTTCCTCAGTGCAGGCCTCGAACAGCATCTCCTCGTCCCGGATGTCTGGGGTAGTCGACAGTAAGGGCGTGGTGCTTTTGCTGTCTAAGCAGACGCTGACCTCTCCACAGTCGGAGTCGTGGGAGGAGAGGGATAAGTAGGAGTAGAAGTCTCCCTTGCGGAGGTGAATGGGCCGGTGGGAGTGCTCCAGGACTTTGTCCCTTATCTGGGCTCCAGTCTGGCCGGGTCTCTCTTGGTCTTCCGCCTGGTTTTCCTTGTTCTTCAGAACCACAGAAGCCATGTCAATGATCTCCATCACAAAGTTGTGCACGTTCTCCTGGCTCTTCTGGTCCTTCCGTGGGGGCGGCTGGGGGTGGGGGTGGCTGCAGCAGGGGCGGTCTGAGTTGGGGTCTGGGCCGGGGTTGGAGCCGGCCTCTCGTCTGCTCTGTTGGGTGTGGACATCACTGAGGAAGGAGGAGAAGAGGTTCTCCTGGCTGTTGTTCCCAGAGTGTGGTGGTCTCTGCAGGGTGTGGTGTTGGTGGGACCCCCGGCAGTCCTCCAAGGGAGAGAGAGAGGGGGAGGGGTGGCTGGAGCTCTGGCAGGGGATCTCCCCTTGGAGCTGGCCCTCCAGAGATGACTCTTTGGCCTGGAGCTGGGACAGCGTCTTACATGAGGACGGCGTGGTGGACGTGATCATTCCCCCTCTCTGGTCCTCCCCTCCGTTCATCGATGACTCGTTCACGTAGAAGTCTTTGAAGGACTCCCCTTTCATGGTGAAAAGGCTCCCCTCCTCTCTCAACAGCTCATCGTCCTCATCCTTCCCTTTGATATGAGAGTTGTCCACGTTCCCGTTCTCCATGTCATCTACAAACTGGCTGATGTAGCTCCTTGTGGCATTCTTCCTGTTGGTGTCCCCCACGTCCCGCCCTTGGAGACACTCCTTTTTCACAATGCTGTTGGTGTGGGACTCAAGGAGCCTCAGCGCCGAGGGGCTCAGGAAGGAGCGGCGCTCATTGCCTACAGACGGCCTGCTAGTGTTATCTCTGGAAAGGGTGCCACACTGCAGCTCATCCCCTAGAGGGTCATCCCCTTGGTTCTTGTCTCTGCCGGAGCCGGACTGGGACTGCTGCTGGGAGCGGGTGGGCTTCTGGATCCAGTTGTGGAACTCGTTCTTCATGTACTCCAGGCCCAGGGCGAAGGTGCCCTCCATGTACTCCTCCTCGGAGGTGACTGAAGAGTCCTCCTCCTCGTCCTCTTTGATACCCAGCTCCTCCTCAGTCAGGGTCAGCGTGGAGCTGGACAGAAGGTCACTGTCGTCCTCGTCGTCCGTGCAGGCCGAGGTGCATGACACGTTGACCACCATGCTGATGCTGGCGTCAGCCTCGTCGTGACCCCCGTGACCTCCATGATGACCTCCCGGCTGGGCCCGGTGGTGGTGCTTCCTGAAGGAGGCATTGGAGTCCAGAAGACAGCAGCGGTTCCTCAGCACCGCCAGGTCCTCAGAGCCCACTGACGAGTCCTCCGTGCTGCTCAGCTCCGTCAGAGACGCCGCTGAGCTCTCGTTAACTGAGGAGGGGGGACCACCCCGGCCCCCGGAGAGGCGCCCAGCGTGCCCGGGCCCCCCAGATCCGTATCCAGCCCCCGGGAGGCGCAGGGAGCTGCTGCTCAGCAGGGTGATGTCAGAGATGCTGCGTGTCATCTTCAGGCCGTGTAGCGGGGTCTGGATGTTCTCCAGGCGTTTGAGGAGCTCCAGAGTCCTGCGACTCAGTTCCCCTGTGGGCTCTATGGCTCCGATGCCTAGGCCCAGCTCCCTCAGGCTGCCCTGGCTGCCTCCCTCTACATCTCCCTCGGCCTCCTCCCAGCTCTTACACGGGGCCAGCCAGCTCTCCAGAGACATGGAGCGCTGCAGAGTGTCTTTGACGAATGGAAATAGCTCCCCCGCTGCGTATAGGGACTCCAGGGAGGACCCCTGAGACAGATGGGGAATCTCTCCATCTCTACGGCCCTTCCCCCCTGTCACTCTCCTCTCATCGTGGGTCTCATCCTCCTCGGAGTCAGGGCAGAGGCCACGTCCGTTGATCAGGATCTCCACATTAGGTTCTCTCCTGTGTCTCCTCCTGTTCTCCCCTCCTCCACATCCTTCCTCTCCTCCTCTCCTATTCTTCCCCGCTTTGGATCTGCTTTGGTCTTTGTCTCTCTCTCTCAGTGCCGTGACAGCCACACAGTCCCCATACAGAGCTACCTTGTTGGCCCGCTCCAGGATCCTGTCGATGTCCTCATCACACACCCTGTCCCTCTCTTTGTCCTTTTCCCCAGGCGAGTCGCCTCCTGTGGGCGGTGTGAGGGAGGTGCTGCCCCCTCTCCTGGGGTCTTCCTGACAGGCCGTGGTCTCCGTGTCGCCCTCGCTGACTATCCCGCTCTCGCTCTCTGATCTGCGGGCGGACTCGCCGTGGCCCCCATGCTTCCCCTCGCCGAGCAGACCCCCTAGGAGGTCTGGCAAGGACTCCACAGATGAGAAGGAGGAGTCTTTGCTCAGGCTCTTCAGAAGAGGCTGCTTCCTCCCAGCTTTGGCTGGTGAAGAGGTCTTGTGTACGGAGAGGATGTGAGGCTGTCTGTAGAGCTCCACATTATGCAGGTTGTACACCTGATAGACACTAGGACGCTGAGAAGACAGAGGCATCACTCCGGAAGATTCGCTCAAGGACATTCCTCGCTGAGTAACATGCAGGCTCGCCTCGGACATGTCATAGTCTAAACTGGCCCCGGGGGATCCTGGACCTGATTCACATTCAGCATTTTGTTTGTCATCAAATTCCAATGGCTCCATGTGCTCCACGATGGTCATGTCCATTTCATCCCACTCCCAGGAGTCCTCTGCTGGGCTGTGGAGGTCCATGAGACCAGCCTCTACAAGGTTCCCCGGGACCTTCAGAGAGACAGAGAGATAAAAGGGAGAAGCTCAAATTGAATGGTTCAAAATGATTGAAATGACATAATGTTCTCTTCTGAAATCAATAAAAAAAAGAGCAGTCCTGTTTTTTATACTGGATTAATAACTGAAATCAAATGATCTATTCTGAAAAAAATGATGTATACAGTCCTTTACATTTTAGACAGGACTTTAAATCACATAATCATAGTATTTAAAAAGCAATGCATTCATAGCACAACTTTTTAAAAAAGTGCCATTGTCTTGAAATGTGCTTAGACACAGACATTTTGCTAAGGAGGACACAATTATACAAATTGCTTGGCATCTCGTTAATATAAGAGAGAGGGCATATTTATATTAGCCATTTTTATCTCATTAATCGAATAAAGTGGTAAATCTAACGCTTGCTATGTGGCACACCCTGTGTAATTAATTTTTATTAGATTTCTGTTTATTCTCTTCTTGCTGATAAGGGAAATCCTAATGACTCTAAGCTGGGGTTGCTAATGCAGGATAAAACCTTCAGCTGTGAGAACAATCAATCAGTCTAATCAAATCAAAATATTATTATCTCTATCTAGCTGCCTCAGCTAACCTAGACAACACAACTAAATGTTGCACCAAGCAACTATCTAACTAACTAATCAGTGGTAAGTTTCCACTACGACCATTGTTCGTCCACCGTCAGCTGTTTACCAAAACAGTGGCGGAGTGTCCGCTTTGTTGTTTTTTGTACTGCAGATTGCCCCTTTAAGATGATCTTAGCGCTCAGAAGATATCTGAACCAAAGCCTTCACCTATAGCATTAACACATATAGGATTGAACTAAATGGTCACAAGGAGCACACAAGGAGCACACAAGGAGCACAGACTAGGCAGTCTTATTAGGCACTTTATGAGCAACTAATAAAACAAGAACACAGAAATCCCCTTCCTGACAGTAGAATAATTGCCATGGAATGGTAACAGAGGAGCACTCTCAAAATACCCAAACGCTAGAAAAAGTGAGCCCTGCTAGCCTGCAATGTCTCAGGGTGTGGGACCGGTGTCTACAGAAGAGACTAGCACAGCAGCCACAGCCGTTTTATCATTGAGCACAGTGTTTCATTTATAAACAAACCCAGCGAATATGTTTTATGTTTCTCCCCTATTCTGGACACATCGTCCAGGTGAAATTGCACTTCAGCCTACAAGGTCAGATTTCTAGTGGCCTTTGCTATTTGTCTTCCCTTCCTGTTGCACTGGAGTGGTTATAACAGAGTGGACAACCAACCAACCCAAAAACCCTGCCTGCATTGGGCTTTTGTACCACAGCTGAGGATTGAGCTTCCATCACAGCAGGGATGGAGTCAATTCAGTTTCAATTCAGTCAATTCCAGGTAGTGATTCATAACGTTACATTTCGGTTTCTATGGGGATTTTCTATGGGGATAGTTTTCTAAGGATATTTTTGAATTCATACACTTTAATTCATGTACTTCAATTCACCTCCCGAATTGACTGAATTAACCCCTACCCTGGTCCGCAGTAGCACGTTGCTGTCCTCCAGGAATGCAAACGAGAGGACAGAGACAGAGACTATGGACTATGAAGATATGAACATAGAAGAGGTGGTGGTTGTGGCGGCCATTTTACTGAGTTACAGATTTAATGGCGATTCCATCTGTTCTCCACATTAAAGAAACAGACTGAAGGAAACATAGGTACTTTGCAGAGCAACTACTCATTTACTACTCAAACCACTTTTTAACAAGCCTCTATTTGCAATATTTGGAGCTGAGCCTTGTGCCATTACACATTTATGAACAAAATGGGGGTTGTGTATAGAATAGTCTCACACTGCCAGATATTTACATTTACATTTTTAGTCATTTAGCAGACGCTCTAATCCAACTTTGAAAGAGGGGTCTCAATGTGTGTGTGTCTCCGTCACCAGATCTCAACCCAATTGAACACTTGTGGAAGATTCTGGAGCGGCGCCTGAGACAGTGTTTTCCACCACCATCAACAAAACACCAAATGATGGAATTTCTAGTGGAAGAATGGTGCCGCATCCCTCCAACAGAGTTCCAGACACTTGTAGAATCTTTACCAAGGCGCAGTGAAGCTGTTCTGGTGGCTTGTGGTGGCCCAACACCCTATTAAGAGTCTTTATGTTGGTGTATATATAATGTTGTCAATGGCTACAGAGTTGCATTGTGAACGTACAGCAGGCCTTGAGATCAAGCTACTTCCATCCTCTATGGTGAACTTAACACATTAACATCAGTCAATGATTCTTTGGCAACACCACCTGCTGATGGAGTGGGTTCAGTGCTGGGTTCAGTCAGATGGGAAGGGATCCTCTCCAACCAGCCGCCATCCCCCTCCTTTCATATATCCAAGGCTGCGTACCAAATAGCACCCCATTCCTATGGGCCCTGGTCAAAAGTAGCTCACTATAGGAAAAGGGTGCCATTTGGTACGTAGCCCATATATCCAAATGTACCACAGCCACTTTCCCTGCCGTATACATCACTATTATTACTCCATTATAGTTACAGTGCAGTACTTTATTACCAGGCACTGCATTACCTTCTATTTATCTGGCCTAAATAACTTATTCCTGGACAGCTCACTTTGAGAGGAATAATACAACTCATAAATAGCTAATTCTAGAGTTGGGGAGTTCCTTCAGAGGGCATAAACTGAACCTTTATGACTGAAACGGAATGTATTGCTAGCTACTAGTATATAAACGTCCATTTTAGTCGACGCTCTTATTCAGAGCGACTTACAGGAGCAATTAGGGTTAAGTGCCTTGCTCAAGGGCACATCTACATATTTGTCACCTAGTCAGCTCGGGGATTCGAACCAGCAAACTTTCGGTTACTAGGCTACCTGCCACCCTGTGTACAAAGTATATTCACGTGACCAGCTGTATATAAGTGGTAAATTCTGCAATTAAGTGTAGCTCAATTGGTAGAGCACGGCGCTTGTAATGCCAGGGTAGTGGGTTCGATCCCCGGGACCACCCATACATAAAAATGTATGCACGAATGACTGTAAGTCGCTTTGGATAAAAGTGTCTGCTAAATGGCATATCATATTACTATATTTAAGTGAGAAAAGCAGCAGACACCCAAGGTCCCTTGAGGACTGGAATCACCCATCCCTGGTCTAGGTATCTTTACAGTCAGACTTGTATGAACCGATTTGTGCCATCCAGGCTGGGCTGAGGTCTCATCTGGTCTGAGAGGTACAGTATATATTGCATATACTGTATATTGCTAATACCATTATTGAGTTCCACTCGCTTCACCCATTGTGTCAGGTCAGTATCTTAACAGTATTAGAACCGTATGGTACCATGCAGGGCATGTCTGAGGTCTCACCTGATCTGTCCCCAGGGCCCTACGGAGGCGTGTCTGCCACTGCAGCACCTGCATGACGATGGCCTCCCAGCGGCGCTCCAGGTTGACAGTGAGCAGCTGAAGCTGCAGGGCCTGTTGGTCTGAGTCTAAACCACTCTGCTGCTCCTGCAGCCGCTGGCACAACCTCAGTACAGAGGACACACCCTTACGCCTTCCACGCACCTCCAGACACAGAGACTAGAGAGGGGAGGGCCAGAGAGAGGGGGGAGGGGGAGAGGGAGAGAGAGAGAGGAGGAGGAGAGGGAGCGAGAGAGAGAGAGAAAAAGAGAGAAAGAGAGAGAGAGAGAAAGTCAACATAAAAATGTAAAAAGTTCTGAGTACTCCTTTAGAGTCCATTGTTCACAACTTCCCATAGTGTACAGTAGGTTTTAAGAGTAGTTACAGTAGCCTTTGTAACCATATTAATTGGCACCATGGTGGGGAGTGGGGGACTCAGGAGAAGAAGTCATGAATACCAGCATGTGTGTACGAGTCTTTATAGTTCAAAGAGTTAGACGAAGCTGTCAAACCATTAACAGCCAAAAACCTGCTAATGAACTTAATTGAACATGGCTATCGTATATTTTTCCTCTCTCTGTAAAGCCTACAAATGTGTGATTTTAAAATTAGCATTTTATTATTCTCTTTAAAGCCTCTTTTCCCTACTGCTCCTACTACTGCTGCTGCTGTTTTGCTTAGATGTAGCTTAATGCAACCCAGAACCCGTCGGCGTCCCAAATGGTACCCTATTCCCTATATAGTGCACTACTTTTGCCCAGGGCCCTATGGGACCTGGTCAAAGAGGTGTACTAAATAGGGAATAGGGTACCATTTGAGACACAACCCCAAGACTCTCCTTTTCCCTCCACAGACACACTTCAGGGGTCGACCAGGGACTACCCTCACTACGCCCCTGACTACCCCCCTACGCCACTGATGAGGTCCCCACAACAATATGCCCTGTCAGGATTGTATGTAAATCAGGCTCCTACTCCCTTTTATGCCTGCCATAAACAGGAGAAATATTCAACATTAAAAGGGCAAAGCCCCCACTGTAGGCTGCTTTAACTTTAATATGCTAGCTGCTGCAGCGTGTGGTGGTATGAGGTCACGTGTAATGCAACTGCAACAACCACAACACATACTAACACCTTCTTAAACAGTGAAACACCAGTGTGTGTGTGTGTGTGTGTGTGTGTGTGTGTGTGTGTGTGTGTGTGTGTGTGTGTGTGTGTGTGTGTGTGTGTGTGTGTGTGGCCCAGGCCAAGACCCCCCTTTTTAAATATGCAGCGATGGCATAGTGACTAGAGAACCAATGCTCCTTCCTGTCTGTGTGCAATAGGACAAAAACATTGGGAGAACAATTTATGTAAATCCTGCTTGCTCTGCAAAGCATTCCCTTACATTTTCTTTACATTACCCAATAAATATTAAACACTATTACATTTAAATTGGATTTTTCTCAGCAGTTTCCACCCCGTTTTAGCATATATTTACAGGCCTCCCTGTTCTTTTTAAACAGGTAATGTGATTGCAAAATGCAATGGCTGTGTTCTGAGAGGAAGGGGGATGGTTGTTGTCAGTGATAAAGTTACCCTGTACAAAGTACAACAGCCATCGGTTTAGAGAGTCAGTGGCCCTCAACAACTGACAGATGACTGAAAAATACACACATTAACTGCGTCCCAAATGGCACCCTAATCCCTATACAGTGCTTTACTTTTGACCAGGGCGCATGCTGCCATTTGAGATACAACCATATTGTGGATACACATTCAGACACACTACAGGCTCATTGCATTGGGTACAAGTAGATCCTAAAGTTGCTTATTTCTCTCTCAGACTGGTTCTTATGTACCTAAAGGTAAGTCAAGAAAAGTAAATACATCTCATATCAGTATCAGCTACAGTACTACTCCACACTGTTAGATTAGAAAGCTAAAACTATGGCCAATAGCATCATGCTAAATGGGCACTGGAATATCAAGCTTTTTACATTTTCAAACTCCCTCTTCAAAACTCCTCCGGCCTCATTCTTTCTGCATTGCTGGGTTTCATGAACTGATTTCTTCTCCCTATTGAGTCCTAGCCTTATTGACATAGAGGCTAGGGGTATAGTCTGCCAATATTTGCTAAAAAGCTTTTCCAAATACATGGAGCAGTGGAGTGGTCTGTCTGCTTTCTCCCTGTATGCAGAGAGAGAACCATACAATGAGTCCGTTTCAGGCCGAGCGTTGGGAAGGGCTACCAGTCAGTGCTGGCCTCTCTCCAAGAAGCTCTATTGTCCTTATCCAGATATCAGAAAGCCCAACCAAAAAAACACAACAAAAAACAAAACAGCCATCTCTCAAATGAACTGAACTGTCAAGCCCACAGCCACAGATAGACGGACAGATGGTATAGCTACACTTATCAGATGGTTTTTAATAAAGGAATCTTATGATCAACTGTCTGGTAATATGCGGCCCCAGTCGAGCTGGAAACACAATATAGAGGCTGTTAGAAATGACTATTAGAGATGACTATTCAGAGCTCATCACATCCTCCTCAGGAGTCAGGACTCTATCACTGGGCATGATCCATCTTGTGTACTGTATTAAGCTGTAGCAGGTTGCAGACCCAGCCCTATCAGAGCAGGTACAGTAATCACAGCACAGGCAAATGGAGACCTCCCAAGTATGCATCTCTCTCTCTACTGTCTCTCCATGCATCCTCTTTACATAAAAGCAGGTCTACAGTAGAGGTGCAGGATCTTAATTTGATTACTCAACATGGGATGGTTGCTTAAACAGAGATTAAGCCTAGTCCTGGACTAAAAAGTTATTTCAATGGAGAATCTCCACTGAGAGTGCTATTTAGTCCTGGACTAGGCTTAATCTGTGTCTGGGAAACCGGCCCTACATGAGTTTTAAAAAACGGTGATATAGTGCATAGTGAAAACTTGTGAGAACTTGACTATCTGTGATATTAAAACCATACTGTATATGCAACTACAGGTGTATGATCTTAATTTGATCACTTTGTTGTTGATAATTTTCCTACACCGCAGGAAATACAGATGAGCTTCATGATTTACATACATTCACAGAAAACCTGCACTAACACATGGTTATATTAACAGTATTACACTTTTCATGTAGGATCATTTTGGCCAGCTAATAGCCTAACCACAGATCAAGCAATGCCATGGACTAAACGTTCAAATCCTGTTGCTGCAGGATTATTTTGCAGCGAAAATACTGGTCAAATTAAGATCCTACAACTGTAACTTCAAGGGCGAGATTTTGGTTACATTTCCCTTAATAAAATCCACTAGAATTTTCAGAGAGAAGTATTACTCCATGATATGACATTATAACACTTTTAAAGAGACCTCAAAATAGCAACATTTTACAGACAGCGGTTCAATAAGACTAGCGGAGACATTGTGTTCTCTTGTTGTTTTGATCAGAGTGTATGTCGCAGAATGTTGTTTGTTGTTCTGTAAAATAACATATCGACAGATCTCCTGCTATCCTTTATATCCTCAGTCTGTCCATTTTTAATACATGCGGACAAGATGGAGACGCCAAGAACAGACGAGACGCCCTCCAGTAGAAAGGAACAGAAACAGGGATTTAACTCTGACAGTGACCCAGTGGATATTCAATCAATTACCATTAATTAGAAATCTCTGATTAATTCTATTTGTTGATTAAGTCAATTAAAACCACAAGCACTTGTTATCTCAAATGAGTGTAATGAATTCTTGTTCCACATACATATTCCCATAGTTTAGACTCGCTGCCTCCAGCTCCATCCCCCCTCTCTCTCTCTCTCTCTCTCTCTCTCTCTCTCTCTCTCTCTCTCTCTCTCTCTCTCTCTCTCTCTCTCTCTCTCTCTCTCTCACACACACACACACAACACTAGGAAGACACCTGAGTGTCTGGCAGATAATTAGCTTGGGTAATTGACAAATAGTTAGGGGCTTGTATAACGAGATACATCTAAGCTAACAGGAACCTGTGTACCCTCAGGCCTGGAGGGAAATAAAAGTCATTCCGCTACCCAAGAATAGCAAAGCACCCTTTACTGGTTCAAACAGCCAACCAATCAGCCTGCTACCAACCCGTAGTAAACTTTTGGAAAAAATAGTGTTAGACCAGATACAATGCTATTTCACCGTAAACAAATTACAACTGACTTTTAACACGCTTATAGGGAAGGGTACTCAACATGTACGGCAAATGACTGATAATAAGAATTGTGGGACAGTATCGATCATAGTCTGCTGCTGAAAAAAACATGTGTTATGGCTTTACGTCCTCTGCTATATCATGTATCGAAAGTTACCTGTCTAACAGAACACAGAGGGTGTTCTTTAATGGAAGCCTCTCCAACATAATCCAGGTAGAGTTGGGCATTCCCTAGGGCAGCTGTCTAAACCTCAACTCAATCTTGTAATGAATCATGTGGAAATTGAGCAAATTGAGGAGACTAAACTGCTTGGTGTAACCCTGGATTGTAAACTGTCATGGTCAAAGCATATTGATGCAACAGTAGCTAAAATGGGGAGAGGTCTGTCTGTAATAAAGCGCTGCTCTGCTTTCTTCACATTGCTATCAACAAAACAAGTCCTACAGGCCCTAGTTTTATTGCACCTGGATTACTGCCCAATCATATGGTCAAGTGCCACAAAGAGGGACATAGGCAAATTACAGTTGGCCCAGAACAAAGCAGCATGCCTGGCCCTTAAATGTACTTGGAGAGCTAACATCAATAACATGCATGTCAATCTCACCTGGCTCTAAGTAGAGGAGAGATTGACTGCATCACTACTTGTCTTTGTTAGAGGTATTGACATGCTGAAAGCACTGCGCTGTCTGTTCAAATGACTAGCACACAGCTCAGAAACCCATGCACACCCCACAAGACATGCCACCAGGGGTCTCTTCACAGTCCCCATGTCCAGAACAGACTGGAAAACGCACAGTACTACACAGAGCCATGACTACATGGAACTCTATTCCACATCAAGTAACTCAAGGAAGCAGTAAAATCAAGATAAAAAACAGATAAATCTACACCTTATGGTACAATGCAGACTGTGAAGAGACACATGCTAACACAAACACGCATACGCACACACGCACTCTACACACACGTACTGTACATTGTAATGTAATATTGTTACATTGTGGTATTATACATGTTATATTGTAGATATGTAGTGGTAGAGTAGTGGTGTAATAATGTGTTGTATTATGTACTGTTTTATTGAAACCATTTTTTGATGTAACTGCCTTAATCTTGTTTGGACCCCAGGAAGAGTAGCTGCTGCCTAATAAGAGTAGCTGCTGCCTTAATAAATACAAAAATTACTGTCATTTTAAAATCCCCTGTTGATTCCTATCTAAATGTTCTGATGTAAATTGTTGGCTAAAAGCTACAATAATAGATCATTGGAATGTTCATTGTATCCTATAAGTGTGGAGGTTTCTTGTTATAACAAGCACTATTTTATATTGACATGGAATCTCAATTCAGTAAGCATAACAGCATAGCCACTATATCATCAAAATACCCTTGTTGTTAGTGTGGTTGAAGATGGTGTAGGAAGGCGAGACCTCATGCTCAAGTTGAATTGAAGATGCTTCAATGCAAGCAAACCAAACAGGACTGACCAGCGAGCCAAAACACAGTAGTTTAGCGCACAGCATCCCAACATCAAGCCTTTCCTTCCACTGTCAACATACATACAGCAGCATTAATGAGAAACCAGTAGAAGATGTCTTCATAATGTAGACATACTATAACCCCAGTTTAATTGAATTAAAAAGGCTTTTAAGATATGGTATCCCAGACTTCCCAGAGGGGGATTACATCTAAAATTAGGCTCTATTGTGTTCGGACTGCTCTGGGGGGCCAGACAGTTCAATTTAGTCACAGCTTCCATTTAATAATACCTTTCTCCCACCACTTTCTGTCTCTCAAACATATTGCTTCTTTTTGAAGGTTAAACATAGCCTATTAGTTAGAAAACATTCCCACAGATTACATGCCAAGCTTTGGCATTAAGGAATTAGTATTTTGTCCACAAACCAAACCTCCTCCCCCATAATCTGTTGTAATACGAAATGTTTAAAAAAAGGATTAGATTGATAATATGTCACTGAGGAAGACGTAGTGTTCTATTTCACAATGATCTCCTCCTGCTCACATTGAATTTCTCCCTCCTACCATCTCAAGCAAAGAGAGCTAATTCATTTTAATCTCTCCCCGTAAGAAGCCCCAATTTTCATTGAGGTCAAACTTTGGCTCGTGAAGCAAGAATCAAACATTCCCATTTATTAATTCTCAACAGAACCCCATTTCTATTTTTAGTATTTTTCTACTCGAGAAATGGATTACCGACTTGTTCAAAGTGGAGTTTTTTTCTCTGTTGGACTGACTGCAGTGACCTCCCCCTATCTCCTCCACACTCTGAGAGCAGTGAGATGCCACCATAGATTTAGAGATATCAGCTCTAACGTCAGTTTCTACCTCGTTTTTTGATCTAGAAGCCAACGTGGGGCCGGGATCTCACCTGGGGGGTCAGGCCCAATCTCTTCTCATCTCCCTGCCTGGTCTGGGTCCATCTACACACCTCAACCCCCTCTCTCTGACTGACCTCCTCCCTACAGCACAGCCCCCAGTCTGAGCCGCTAGGTTAGGCTAGGCTACTGTAGCCGGCGTCCAGCTAATAAAATATGACAGCCCAGATATAATATCAATACTTTCTCCATGATTAGGAATAAAGAACTCCTGTTCTTTGCCAAGTGCTAACCACATTAGAGGGGCTGTCTGAGTACGTAGTTTCACATGTGAGAGAAGAGCCAAACGCAGCGTTAGATCCTCATCAGGCGTTAATGGGGAGCAGACAGGTGACGGCGCAGGACCGACACACTCATTACTGGACACACACACCGGCCAGACCCACCCAACATTTTTAGTTTTGATCATACCTCTGATGTCTGACGAGTTTGAATAGCTCCTATTACATTGACAGTCTCTCACTAATACCCTTATGGATAGCATTATTATCATGTTGAGGTTATTTGTTTGCTTTCTCACATTAGTTGGGATGAATGGGTGTTATTCATAAGGTATTAGCTATCTTTTTATGGAGGAGGGTATAAAGTGGGATCCACTGGTAGTTGGATGTGTTTAAGTGTTTTAGTTGGGTGCGTTGGTTTTTAAGTGTGGCGGTAATCCTGTTATGAAGATTAGATGGGAGATGGTTAATGCTCCTATTACATTGACAGTCTCTCACTAATACCCTTATGGATAGCATTATTATCATGTTGAGGTTATTTGTTTGCTTTCTCACATTAGTTGGGATGAATGGGTGTTATTCATAAGGTATTAGCTATCTTTTTATGGAGGAGGGTATAAAGTGGGATCCACTGCTAGTTGGATGTGTTTAAGTGTTTTAGTTGGGTGCATTGGTTTTTAAGTGTGGCGGTAATCCTGTTATGAAGATTAGATGGGAGATGGTTAATGCTTTGCACCCAGAAGAAACTCTACTAGAGGATATTTAGGTAAAGATCCTGAATGGAGTAATACTGTATTTTGGACAGCACTGCATCAGACATGGGGACCAGCTCATGTGTTATTCGGGTTGACATTCGCCATATTCCAACCGAGTATTGCTCTTAAATCATTAGAATGATATTCAGGTTCAAATTGTACCATAATATTGTTTTCGGTCTTCTGTGTTTTGAAAAACAAATAAGTATAATCACACAAAAAAATTATGATTTTGAAATACAGTTTCATCTGAAGTTTACATACACCTTAGCCAAATACATTTAAACTCAGTTTTTCACAATTCCTGACATTTAATCCTAGTAAAAATTCCCTGTCTTAGGTCAGTTAGGATCACCACTTCATTTTAAGAATGTGAAATGTCAGAATAATAGTAGAGAGAATGATTTATTTAAGCTTTTATTTATTTAATCACATTCCCACTGGGTCAGAAGTTTACATACACTCAATTAGTATTTGGTAGCATTACCTTTAAATTGTTTAACTTGGGTCAAATGTTTCGGGTAGCCTTCCACAAGCTTCCCACAATAAGTTGGGTGAATTTTGGCCCATTCCTCCTGACAGAGCTAGTGTAACTGAGTCTGGTTTGTAGGCCTCCTTGCTCGCACACGCTTTTTCAGTTCTGCCCACAAATTTTCTATAGGATTGAGGTCAGGGCTTTGTGATGGCCAATACCTTGACTTTGTTGTCCTTAAGCCATTTTGTCACAACTTTGGAAGTATGCTTGGGGTCATTGTCCATTTGGAAGACCCATTTGCAACCAAGCTTTAACTTCCTGACTGATGTCTTGAGATGTATATATCCACATAATTTTCCTTCCTCATGATGCCATCTATTTTGTGAAGTGCACCAGTCCCTCCTGCAGCAAAGCACACCCACCATGCTTCACGGTTGGGATGGTGTGCTTCGGTTTGCAAGAACCCCCTTTTTCCTCCAAACATAACGATGGTCATTATGGCCAAACAGTTCTATTTTTGTTTCATCAGACCAGAGGACATTTCTCCAAAAAGTACGATATTTTTCCCCATGTGCAGTTGCAAACCATAGTCTGGCTTTTTTATGGCAGTTTTGGAGCAGTGGCTTCTTCCTTGCTGAGCGGAATTTCAGGTTATGTTGACATAGGACTAATTTTACTGTGGATATAGATACTTTTGTACCTGTTTCCTCCAGCATCTTCACAAGGTCCTTTGCTGTTGTTCTGGGATTGATTTGCACTTTTCGCACCAAAGTACGTTCATCTCTAGGAGACAGAACGCGTCTCCTTCCTGAGCGGTATGACGGCTGCGTGGTCCCATGGTGTTTATACTTGCATACTATTGTTTGTACAGATGAACGTGGTACCTTCAAGCGTTTGGAAATTGCTCCTAAGGATGAACCAGACTTGTGGAGGTCTACAACTTTTTTTCTGAGGTCTTGGCTGATTTCTTTTGATTTTCCCATGATGTCAAGCAAAGAGGCACTGAGTTTGAAGGTAGGCCTTGAAATACATCCACAGGTACACCTCCAATTGACTCAAATAATGTCAATTAGCCTATCAGAAACTTCTAAAGCCGTGACATCATTTTCTGGAATTTTCCAAGCTGTTTAAAGGCACAGTCAACTTAGTGTATGTAAACTTCTGACCCACTGGAATTGTGATACAGTGAATTATAAGTGAAATAATCTGTCTGTAAACAATTGTTGGAAAAATTACTTGTGTTATGCACAAAGTAGATGTCCTAACCGACTTGCCAAAACTATAGTTTGTTAACAAGAAATTTGTGGAGTGGTTGAAAAAAAGAATTTTAATGACTCCAACCTAAGTGTATGTAAACTTCCGACTTCAACTGTATATACTGTACACTGTTCAGTGTCCTGGTATTGTTCCCAGCACACACCACAGATCCTTACCATGGGTCTAGAATAGTCTAGTCTAGAAAACTACAGAACTGAACTGTATGTACCTGACTGACTGAGCCTCTAGTCTAGAGAACTACAGAACTGAATGTACCTGACTGACTGAGCCTCTAGTCTAGAGAACTACAGAACTGAATGTACCTGACTGACTGAGCCTCTAGTCTAGAGAACTACAGAACTGAACTGTATGTACCTGACTGACTGAGCCTCTAGTCTAGAGAACTACAGAACTGAACTGTATGTACCTGACTGACTGAGCCTCTAGTCTAGAGAACTACAGAACTGAACTGTATGTACCTGACTGACTGAGCCTCTAGTCTAGAGAACTACAGAACTGAACTGTATGTACCTGACTGACTGAGCCTCTAGTCTAGAGAACTACAGAACTGAACTGTATGTACCTGACTGACTGAGCCTCTAGTCTAGAGAACTACAGAACTGAACTGTATGTATCTGACTGACTGAGCCTCTAGTCTAGAGAACTACAGAACTGAACTGTATGTACCTGACTGACTGAGCCTCTAGTCTAGAGAACTACAGAACTGAATGTACCTGACTGACTGAGCCTCTAGTCTAGAGAACTACAGAACTGAATGTACCTGACTGACTGAGCCTCTAGTCTAGAGAACTACAGAACTGAATGTACCTGACTGACTGAGCCTCTAGTCTAGAGAACTACAGAACTGAACTGTATGTACCTGACTGACTGAGCCTCTAGTCTAGAGAACTACAGAACTGAACTGTATGTACCTGACTGACTGAGCTCTGCCTCCTGCTGAGATGTGTTCAGCCCAACTGTAATGGGGCCAAGTCTGGATATTGAATCAATTTACAGCAGAATAGCCCAAAACAGATAGATGATCATTAAATGGTCCTCTTTCACTTTTTATTTTATATTTGTATCTCTTTTTCTATTTATTGCCATGGCTTCTCTGTCCATACACATTGCAGTTATCAATATTTCTAATCTTTTTTCCCCAGGCGTTTTCTCAAGAAATCAATGCTTCCCCTCTGTGCAGTGACATCTTATCAAAAGAAAAGTCTTCTTTTATAAAGTGTTATTTCTCTCAGCGTTGACTCTGTATATATTTAAGGTTTCTTCCCTCTATCGCTAGTAGTCACTCAGCGTGATGAAAGCAATCTCAACTCCACTACCTGTGTTGTGACACGGCTTGATTAATATCCTGTGTTGTTCCTCAAGCTTTTTAAGTCAAATAATAGTTTCCTATAGATTTGCTTCCGTCAAAATAGCTTTATTTTCTTTTCTCAAGCATTCATTTAATTACAAATATATATACAGTATTAGTGTACTTGAATTGAAAACCAGACACTCAAAGCTGCCTGTTTCAGAGTATTTGACACTAAGTACAAACTCCCAAAATAAAGGAAACACTTGAGTAAATTAGAGATAAGTATACTGAAAACAGGTGCTTACACACAGGTGTGGTTCCTGAGTTAAAGACATGCTCTGGTTCTTTAGCGACTAAGAAAGTATTTTTTTTTAAACCTCCCGCTTTGGGCTGGACGTGTCAATGTGTAGTTCATACATGCAAAATCTATGAGCAGAATTACTGTTTTACCTCAATTAGCCACAAAATCCCTAGTTTGAAAGCGACTGTTTTCTGGAAGCTGTGCGGCGCCATTTTACCTAGATTTACCCCCAGACACCTGGGTCAGACGCCTAGCAATTCGAGTTTCAGCTAATGAGCTTCAGCCCCACATTATTTAAGTGACAGCTAGCAAGACGCACACACAGTTGAGCAAGAGAGAGGGCAATGATGTGGTGTACATATCTGCACATTTGTGACGTAGTACGTAATTTTCAGGGACCACTTTTGGCTCGTGGATGCTACATTCAGAACTACTGGCTAAAAAGTATACAATATACCAGAGAACATCTTTAATTAAACAATTAACACCCATTATACTTAAGGTCATATATAAAAATGCTCAGTTGCCCATTATTTTGGCTACCATGGCTAGAAGAAGAGATCTCATTGACTTTGAAAGAGGGGTCTCAAAGAAGCATAGGGGGTTTAAAGGGTGTGTGTGTGTGTGATGGAATTTCTTGTGGAAGAATGGTATCGCATCCCTCCAATCGTTATATAGTTATTCCAAGATGGCGTAGCAGTGCGGTCGTGTACTTTTGTGTGTCCTCTGTAGCTCAGCTGGTAGAGCACGGCGCTTGTAACGCCAAGGTAGTGGGTTCGATCCCCGGGACCACCCATACACAATAAAAATAAAATGTATGCACGCATGACTGTAAGTCGCTTTGGATAAAAGCGTCTGCTAAATGGCATATTATTATTATTATAAATAGCCTGTTTTTCTCATTTTTTTGTATTTTGTTGTATATATTCCCCTATCACACTTTTCATTCTTCTACTAAATATACTTTCCTACAACCCGCCTCACTCAATGTGGAACGGATTCTATTATTTACTTACCTTTTTATCTAGAATCTCCAGTTGAAACTAGCTAGCCAGCTAACTAGCTACTTGCTATTAGCCACCGTTAGCGGTTTTCACCCAGAACATCGGATTTTCTGCCGGAATAACTGAATCACTGGACCTTAACACTGGATCGCAACCAGCTAGCCGCAACCGAATGGATGTTGCTGTTGACTAATCACCACTGCCCCCGAATCAAGCACCAGTTAGCCTTGAGCTAGCCTCGAGCCAGGCCCATATCCCGGCTATCTACCTCTCTGTCTACCGGATGGGAGTAGCCAGCTAACTAGCTACTTGCTATTAGCCACCGTTAGCGTTTTTTTTCCACCATTGTCCGTGGCCTGCACTACCTACCAGCCAGCTCTAGCCTGGACTATTATCGGCCAGTCTGCACTGTCTGCACAGCGCTTTATCGACCCAAAACATATCGGATTTTCTGCCGGAATCACTGAATCACTGGACCTTTAACACCGGATCATCGCAACTAGCTAGCTGCAACCGAATGGATGTTGTGGTTAGCTAATCAGCCTTGAGCTAGCCTCGAGTCAGGCACATCTCCTGGCTATCTACCTCTCTGTCAACCGGACGGGACCTCCTAGTGTCGACACGGAGCCCCGCCGATCCATCACGACTGGTCTGCCGTCTGTGGTTTCAACAGGCTTCCCGTTGCGAAGACCACGAAGATCCATCTGCTAGCCCCGGCCCGTTAGCATACGCAATTCAACAGCCGTGCTTCCTGATCGCCTGTGCTGTAGCACCAATTCGAACTGCTCTCGGACTCACATTGCTGTTCACTGGACCTTATGATCACTCAGCTGCACAGCTGATGCCTGCTGGACTGTTCCTTTACACGGTACCCTGTCCTGTTTTATCTGTTTAGCCTCAGCCCAAACTTTCATCGCCATTACCAGTTGTTGTCTTAGCTCTCTCAAATAACACCTGTGATTGCTTTATGCCTCTCTCCCATGTCAATATGCCTTGCCTATTGCCGTTCCAGTTAGTTCTTATTATACAATTTCACTATAGAGCCCCAAGTCCCTCTCAAACTGCCTCAAATAGCTCCTTTGTTCCACCCCCCATACACACGGAGACCAGCTCAATCGGTGCCTCCAGTGATGCTATCTCTTTCATTGTTACCCAACGCTTAGGTTTACATCCACTGTACTCATATCATTCCATATCCTTGTCTGTACATAATGCCCTGAATCTATTCTACAACGCCCGGAAATCTGCCCCCTTTATTCTCTGTACCCAACACACTAGAAGACCAGTTCTTAAAGCCTAAAGTCCTCCTCTGTTCCTCTGTTCCTCTGGTGATTTAGAGGTTAACCCAGGCCCTGCAGCCCCCAGTATCACTCCTTCTCCCCAGGCACTATCATTTATTGACTTATGTAACCGTAAAAGCCTTGGCTTTTTGCATGTTAACATCAGAAGCCTCCTTCCTAAGTTTGAGTTATTCACTGCATTAGCACACTCCGCCAACCCTGATGTTCTAGCAGTGTCTGAATCCTGGCTTAGGAAGGCCACCAAAAATTCAGACATTTCTATCCCCAACTACAACATTTTCCGTCTAGATAGAACTGCCAAAGGGGGTGGAGTTGCAATCTACTGTAGAGATAGCCTGCAGAGCTCTATCATACTATCCAGGTCTGTGCCCAAACAGTTTGATCTCCTACTTCTAAAAATCCACCTTTCCAGAAATAAGTCTCTCACTGTTGCCGCTTGCTACAGACCCCCCTCAGCCCCCAGCTGTGCCCTGGACACCATATGTGAATTGATTGCCCCCCTTCTATCCTCAGAGTTCGTACTGCTTGGTGACCTAAACTGGGATATGCTTCACACCCCGGCCATCCTACAATCCAAACTAGATGCCCTCAATCTCACACAAATTATCAAGGAACCTACCAGGTACAACCCTAAATCCGTAAACATGGGCACCCTCATAGATATCATCCTGACTAACTTACCCTCTAAATACACCTCCGCTGTCTTCAACCAGGATCTCAGCGATCACTGCCTTATTGCCTGCGTCCGTAACGGGTCTGCGGTCAAACGACCACCCCTCATCACTGTCAAACGCTCCCTAAAACACTTTAGCAAGCAGGCCTTCCTAATTGACCTGGCCCAGGTATCCTGGATGGATATCGATCTCATTCCGTCAGTAGAGGATGCCTGATTGTTCTTTAAAAGTGCTTTCCTCTCAATCTTAAATAAGCATGTCCCATTCAAAAAATTCAGAACTAAGAACAGATATAGCTCCTGGTTCTCCTCAGACTTGACTGCCCTTGACCAGCACAAAAACATCCTGTGGCGTACTGCATTAGCATCGAATAGCCCGCGCGATATGCAACTTTTCAGGGAAGTTAGGAACCAATATACACAAGCAGGTAGGAAAGCAAAGGCTAGCTTTTTCAAACAGAAATGTACATCCTGTAGCACTAACTCCAAAAACTTTTGGGACACCGTAAAGTCCATGGAGAATAAGAGCACCTCCTCATAACTGCCCACTGCACTGAGGCTAGGAAACACTATCACCACCAATAAATCTACAATAATCGAGAATTTCAACAAGCATTTTGCTACGGCTGGCCATGCTTTCCACCTGGCTACCACTACCCCGGCCACCAGCTCTGCACCCTCCGCTGCAACTTGCCCATGCCCCCCCCCCCTCCCCTTCTCATTCACATAAATTCAGACAGCTGATGTTCTGAAAGAGCTGCAAAATCTGGACCCCTACAAATCATCTGGGCTAGACAATCTGGATCCTTTCTTTCTAAAATTAGCAGCCGAAATTGTCGCAACCCCTATTACTAGCCTGTTCAACCTCTCTTTCGTAACGTCTGAGATCCCCAGAGATTGGAAAGCTGCCGCGGTCATCCCCCTCTTCAAAGGGGGTGACACTCTAGATCTAAACTGTTACAGACCTATATCCATCCTGCCCTGCCTTTCGAAAGTTTTTGAAAGCCAAGTTAACAAACAGATCACCGACCATTTCGAATCCCACCGTACCTTCTCCGCTATGCAATCTGGTTTCCAAGCTGGCCATGGGTGCACCTCAGCCATGCTCAAGGTCCTAAACGATATTATAACCGCGATCGATAATAGACAGTACTGTGCAGCCGTCTTCATCGACCTGGCCAAGGCTTTCGACTCTGTCAACCACCGCATTCTTATTGGCAGACTAAATAGCCTTGGTTTCTCAAATGACTGCCTCGCCTGGTTCACCAACTACTTCTCAGATAGAGTTCAATGTGTCAAATCGGAGGGCCTGTTGTCTGGACCTATGGCAGTCTCTATGGGGGTGCCACAGGGTTCAATTCTTGGGCCGACTCTTTTCTCTGTGTATATCAATGATGTCGCTCTTGCTGCTGGTGACTCTCAGATCCACCTCTACGCAGACGACACCATTTTGTATACATCTGGCCCTTCATTGGACACTGTGTTAACAAACCTCCAAACGAGCTTCAATGCCATACAACACTCCTTCCGTAGCCTCCAACTGCTCTTAAACACTAGTTAAACTAAATGCATGCCCTTCAATCGAACGCTGCTGGCACCCGCCCACCCGACTAGAATCACTACTCTCGGCGGGTCTGACCTAGAGTATGTGGACACTACAAATACCTAGGTGTCTGGTTAGACTGTAAACTATCCTTCCAGACTCACATTAAGCATCTCCAATCCAAAGTTAAATCTAGAATCTGCTTCTTATTTCGCAACAAAGCCTCCTTCACTCATGCTGCCAAACATGCCCTCGTTAAACTGATTATCCTACCGATCCTTGACTTCGGCGATGTCATTTACAAAATAGCCTCCAACACTCTACTCAGCAAATTGTATGTAGTCTATCACAGTGCCATCCGTTTTTTCACCAAAGCCCCATATACTACCCACCACTGTGAACTGTACGCTCTTGTTAGTTGGTCCTCACTACATATTCGTCGCCAAACCCACTGGCTCCAGGTCATCTATAAATCACTACTAGGCAAATAATTTTTCTCATTTGCACCCCAGTATCTCTATTTGCACATCATCTCTTGCACATCTATCATTCCAGTGTTAATACTAAATTGTAATTATTTTGCACTATGGCCTATTTATTGCCTTACCTCCATAACTTGCTACATTTGCACACACTGTATATATATTTTCTGTTGTATTTTTGACTTTATGTTTTGTTTACCCCATATGTAACTCTGTGTTGTTGTTTTTTATCGCACTGCTTTGCTTTGTCTTGGCCAGGTCGCAGTTGTAAATGAGAACTTGTTCTCAACTGGCTTACCTGGTTAAAAAAAATAGAGTTCCAGACACTTGTAGAATCTATGCCAAGGCGCATTGAAGCTGTTCTGGTGGCTCGTGGTGGCCCAACGCCCTTGTGTTTCCTTGATATGTGCTGATATATGATATATGATCATTCCCACCTTCATTCTTCATACCTACAGTAGCAGTCCTCAGAGTCCCTAGGACTCTAGTACAGGGATATTCAACCTGGGGTTCGTGGACCTCTAGTGCAGGTGGTCTGCGGAAAGAAATTATACCATATACACAGTGCATTCGGAAAGTATTCAGACCCCTTGACTTTTTCCACATTTTGTTACATTACAGCCTTATTTTAAAATTGATTAAATAACTTTTTTCCCTCATCAATCTACACACAATATCCCATAATGGGAAAGCGAAAACAATTATTTAGAAATGTTTGCAAAACAGATATACCTTATTTACATAAGTAATCAAAAACAAACTCTCTCTCTCTCTGAACAAAACGCTTAGCAAGTCACAAAGGAACAATACCTCGCACCGACTGAACTTCTGAGCACACCTTATATCCTACTCTAATTACTGACAGGTGTGCTCAGAACTCAGGTGAAACAGATCGAGTCTGATGACTCCCCCTCTCTGTAGATCGGGGAAGTGTCAGACTCTATCTAGATCCAGCCAAACCCCGATCCCTTATAGATTGGAGTCCACCTGTGGTAAATTCCATTGATTGGACATGATTTGAAAAAAAGGACACACCTGTCTATATAATGTCCCACAGTTGACAGTGCATGTCAGAGCAAAAACCTAGCCATGAGGTCGAAGGAATTGTCCGTAGAGCTCTGAGACAGGATTGTGTCGAGGCACAGATCTGGGGAAGGGTACCAAAAACTTTCTGCAGCATTGAAGGTCCCCAAGAATACAGTGGCCTCCATCATTCTTAAATGGAAGAAGTTTGGAACCACCAATACTCTTCCTAGAGCTGGCTGCCCGGCCAAATTGAGCAATCGTGGGAGAGGGCCTTGGTCAGGAAGGTGACCAAGAACCCAATGGTCACTCTGACAGAGCTCCAGAGTTCCTCTGTGGAGATGGGAGAACCTTCCAGAAGGACAACCATCTCTGCAGCACTCCACCAATCAGGCCTTTATGGTAGAGTGGCCAGACGGAAGCCACTCCTCAGTAAAAAGGCACATGACAGCCCGCTTGGAGTTTACCAAAAGGCACCTAAAAGACTCAGACCATGAGAAACAATATTCTCTGGTCTGATGAAACCAAGATTGAACTCTTTGGCCTGAATGCCAAGCGCCACGTCTAGAGGAAATGGTGAAGCATGGTGGTGGCAGCATCATGCTGTGGGGATGTTTTTCAGCGGCAGGGACTGGGAGACTTGTCAGGATAGAGGGAAAGATGAACGGACCAAAGTACAGAGAGATTACACTCACTGGAGTATCTGACATAGTCTTTGAAAAAGCACCCGCAAGTACCCGTCGCGGCAAGCGCCACTGGCTGCTGGTAAGCTTTCTCGACTTAGACATTAGGTTTTGCCAATGTAACAAGTGTTGAATTTCATGTAATATAATTACGCAAAATCGGAATTGTTCCCATGCCTGATATTAGTGTACATTCCTTTTGTTGTTTTAAGTGCCCTTTTTAATGTCGCACACTACCTTCTCCTTCTGTATTCTCCCTCATAAACATCCCATGCCCTCCCTTACCTCTTCCCTGTCTAATGTATCAATGTGGAAGAGGTAGGTTACTGTAAAATTGTCCCATGAAAATCATTATCAATCCTATACGTTAAAATACTTCTAATGAGTTTATATGGTCACTGACAGTGTATTCTAATGGTCTCCCACCATTCTATTGTGATATGTATGCACATCAGTCATCTATGAACTTTTTATCTGTTGATTTGTGAATGCTTTACATGCTAGCTAGTTACTGTACTTTTCTCTGTACATGTCGTCATTGGGCTGGCATGGCTATTCATGTCCCCTTTCGTTGTTAATTTGAACTTCTCAGAGGAGTTGGCGTATAAGGGCAGCACAGCATTTTCAGGTATGCAATGCATTTTTGTTGGTTAAGATATTTGGCCGATATTTAGCTGACTGTTAGCTCTTCTCAAGGACACATCACGTCACTGTACATAACGCCTGGCTGTCATTGAGAAAGTTGGCTAGCCTGGGCCCATTTTTCAAACTGTACATTGCATTTACCTTGTATTGTACTTTTATATGAAACAAGAGTATTGTTATATTGGCCCTGTCTACTGTACCCATGTGGAAGAGAGGAGTTGGCGTATAAGGACAGCACAGCATTTGTTTATGGACGTTTTTCCTGTCATTATCAGAGAAGAAAAGATCAACACCAATCCTGATCCTTTGGTCATTTGTAAGCCGATCATTTGTAAGGCAATCTCCACCGGTCACATCAACACATGGTTAACCTTTGTTTAACCAGCTCAACAGCTGTATTAGTCAACAGGTGTTTGGATATACAGTACCTTTCTAGCTAATAGATAGCTATATTCGATCTTACACTTCCTCTTCCCAGTATAATGTGGGGAAGGCAAAATAATGAAACACTATCTACCAAATTCATTTTAAAATGCTGATTACTTCTCCTTGCCATTATCATTCACCTGATGACAAGACAGGACGAGGATTTTTTTTTTGAGCTGACACATGATGGGGGTCCCTGGGCAAGAAAAGGTTGAAGACCCCTGCCCTAGTAGTCAGTGTCTTTCTAAAGTAGCTGTCCCTACAGCCCAGACCAGGTGACAGTTAGACCCAGATCACTAGTAGTGTTATGACAGTGTTATGCCCAGGGGGCCTTCATCTACTCTGGATGTGTGTGTGTGTGTGTGTGTGTGTGTGTGTGTGTGTGTGTGTGTGTGTGTGTGTGTGTGTGTGTGTGTGCGTGTGTGCGTGTGCGTGTGTGCGTGTGTGCGTGCAGTGCTCAGTCTCTACCTTGAAGTGCTGCAGCTGGGTGGAGGCCTGCAGGTCCTGCTCTGTGTCCTGCCTCAGACAGGAGTTGAAGATGAACAGCTCTGTGTCTCTCAGCCACACCTTCAGATCCTTGATCCTGCCCTCCAGCTGGCCCAGCAGGCTGCCGGTGTGAGGGGACAGGGCAGAGCGAGGGTCCTGGGGCAGACTGGTGCTCCCCACAGACTCCCCCAGGATCTTCTGAGGAGACCAAGAGGAGAGGAGGAAGGAGGGTTAGAGACTGTGACAGTACCAGTTATCATTGTTAGCGACCATGTACAATCATTTCAGAGTGGTACAGAGTACTGTTGCATTAATATACTGACAGCAGGTGGGAAAGATATTGCAACATTATTGTGATCTGATAGCTCTCTCTGTTTGACACTTCCTTCACTCTTGGCAATGCTACATTCTAGCAAAAAGCTCATCAAGTTGTCAATTTCAACAAGCGAATAAATGTGCAGATGTTGTTACTATCAACAAGTCTCAAACAGCGCTGATCATACCACTATTATTGCTCCATTCTAAAGATGAAGGTGGCTAATTCTGGACGTATTTTCAGTACTGCCGTATATTCAGCGTTGCCGCTCAGAGAATCACACAGAAAGGAGTAGATAACAATCAGAACCACAAATACCCTCCAACGATTTCCCAAATAGGACTCTGCTGAGCAATTTCCCCCTCCTTCTATAGCAGAGCAAACAGCACCACGCTGTGTATAGCCCCAGCCTGACAGACACTGCCTGTGACCCAAATGTCACCCTATTCCCTACATAGTGCACTACTTTCGACCAGTGCCCTGGTCATAAGTAGGGCACTATGAAGGGTATAGGGTGACATTTGGGATGCAGTCACTGACATGTGAGTGTGACTGAATGAGTTCCCACCTGCCTGGGAAATGAGAGCTACGCTATAGCTACTTTTGGAGCCAGAGTGTGTGAGTTACATACACACACACACACACACACACACACACACACACACACACACACACACACAGGGCTTGAACTCTGTACGCAGAGGAGCCCAATTGTAGAGTGGCAAAACACTCCATTATCCAATTAATACACACACTGGTTGGTTTAATTGTCAGTCCTTTGTGTTGGTGCTGTGTGCTGGTGGATGTTTTGCAAGCTGTAATGGAAACAGATGTGATTATGAGTGAGTGAGTCAGCAATGAAGTGGCCATTTTGGGGCTAGATCGCTGGCTGGCTGCACCAATTAAACACTGTAGTGTGTTGATCCTCCATTACAGCTCCTTCTATATTAGCTAACACACCTGTGTGGCTGTCAGAGAACGTGTTAATGGCAGTCCAGAGTCTATGACTAGACGGGTTTGACTTGCATGTTTTAGAGTCACTGTGAGAAACAAAAGAGCACTTAATACTACAGTGTTGTGATGTGAAATGATGGAGTAGGAAATTAAAAATAGGAGAGGACACCTAGCTTTAAGATATTGTCAGTGAGGTGATATGAGTCACACATAAACCGTAAACAATTCCACTGTATGGGATTTTCAATATTGATTCCAATAACGTTCTACTTTGATTATCTGTACCTCAAAACACCATAAGTGTCCTCTGGACTTACTGATGTGGCTGCCTCCCAGCAAAGAGCATCGTATACGTTCCCTCCCTTAACAAGAATCCCTCCCTAACATTCTCTCTCTCTCTCTCATTCTCTGTTTCATTTTCTCTTCCATTTCTCTCTCTCTCTCTCCTCTCCTCGTTTGAATATCGATAATTTGAAAGCACTCAATGGACTCCAGATATAGCCATTGTTTTTGCCCTGTGATGAACAGAGCGCTGAAGAGAGAGAGGTGAACCCAAATGCCCTTGGAGGGTCAGGGACACAAAAAAAGGAATTTATTGCCACTTTATTTTGTTCTGGAACAGTTTGCAATCATAAATTCTTCATAAGCAGAATACTTCAGAGAATGGTCTGTCTTCATAAATATATACGACAGAGGACATCAATTTCATTTAATTCACAATTTGTGTCAGCACAGCAGATGCCAATGCCTGACTTGATAGGGTTGTTTAATATGCAATTGAGATGGCGTAATGTGCAGTGCAGGGAGCAGAAATTTGCAGATTAAACTCCCCGCACCACTGCCATTCCATTGTAGCGGCTCTCTGCCCGATGCCACTCACCACAGACCAAAGAAATATTCCTTCGCTAAACAGAACTTTGTTTATGCATGAGCATCCTGTTCGAACGTCACACATTTATTTGGGAAACTCAATAGAACTTTAATCATCGCTGATTGCTGTGGTGGAAAATAAAACTTGTTTGTTGCTTAATTTCCAAACAGCATCTCTTTAGCTTTGGAAAATAATATATATATTTATCTAGCTGAAACCAACCCACTCTCACACACACACACACACACACACACACACATACACACACACACAGACACAGACACACAGACACACAGATGTGTGCAAACACAGACACACACTAATTTCTTCTATGCGAGAGTACGCATTGTTTTAGGTCTATGTATTCATGTGTTATAGCGGAAAATATGTCTTGGAACTCAGACATTACAGAAATGACACCAGGTATGTTTGTTTGAGTTGTTGGCATCTTGATAATTACATGTTGTTTGATCAGTGCATGTCTGCATCCTAATGGCACCCTATTCCCTATATAGTCCCTATGGGCCCCTGGTCAAAAGTAGTGCACTATATAGGGAATAGGGTGCCATTTGGGACGCAAACCATGTCAACCCCAGGGAGAGCGAAAGGGTGGATATGAGGAGAAGCTGCTTGGGGTACTACTAGAACAGGAACATGCCCTGCTAATTGAGAGACCAGCAATTATATTTCTCATGTTCAGAGATTAGATGAACAGTGATTAACCTAAAATTAGCCTCTAAGAGCAATGCACAGTTGAACCCCAGTCGGTCCGATAAGGATCAACAAGCCAGCCATACCGTACCATTAACAGGATCATCAAGACTAGAGCAGGCAGGCGTCTCCGATCCGATACCATCTCCTGCTTCCCTGGCTGATATCCAAGATATGGATATAGCTGAGCTGCGCCCTCTAAGCAGGGGGGTGGGGGTGGATGGTGGGGGGTAGACAAGGCAGGGTACCTAGCTACTGTACTGTATTTGGTGTAGTGTTCATGTGTTGCATAGATAAGAGGGTTTGGGGGTGGGAGAAGGAGTAGGAGCCCCAGGCCTGTTCATCATTTCAGAGGCGTAGCAGCAAGGCTTTATCCTGATTCACTCACTTCAATTGAGCTGCTAGCCAGCTCCATCTCCACAGGGTTCCCTGCGAACCGAGAGAGGGCCTGTGCCCAAATGGCACCCTATTCCCTACATAGTGCACTACTTTTGACCAGAACCCTGCACTATATAGGAAATAGGATGCCATTTGAGACACAGACAGGCTCTCAGGTGGGATATTGACCCGCATTAGTGCACTGGAGTCTGAACGGGACTGACTGGGGGACAGGCAGGGCGGGGGGCCTGGTGCGCGTTCCTTTTGATTTACCTAAAAACAGCAGATCAACTGTTTTATTTATGCAGGTAACAATGAGTTACCCACAAGAAGGTCATATCATCATGTTGACCCATTCTGTCTATTTTTCTGGATCTCCAGTATTAACAGTACAGAAGGTGGAATAGTGTTACGGCATGTGTGTGTGTTCACCTGCAGCTGGTCCCACTTGTGTGTCATGGCATTGACGCGCTCGTCGAAGTCCGGGGGCAGCTGTGCTCCGCTCCTCCGCAGGCACTCGGCCCAGCCCAGGATGTGTGTCTTCTTAGGGTGCCACATACTCATCTCTACACTGTTCCCCTGGGGACAGACACGTGAGAGAGAGACATGGGTAAGATGATGAGGGACACTGTCTGCACACTACAGGACATACAGTGAGGGAAAAAAGTATTTGATCCCCTGCTGATTTTGTACGTTTGCCCACTGACAAAGAAATGATCAGTCTATCATTTTAATGGTATGTTTATTTGAACAGTGAGAGACAGAATAACAACAAAAAAATCCAGAAAAACGCATGTCAAAAATGTTATAAATGTATTTGCATTTTAATGAGGGAAATAAGTATTTGACCCCACTGCAAAACATGACTTAGTACTTGGTGGAAAAACCCTTGTTGGCAATCAGAGGTCAGACGTTTCTTGTAGTTGGCCACGAGGTTTGCACACATCTCAGGAGGGATTTTGTCCCACTCCTCTTTGCAGATCTTCTCCAAGTCATGAAGGTTTCGAGGCTGACGTTTGGCAACTCGAACCTTCAGCTCCCTCCACAGATTTTCTATGGGATTAAGGTCTGGAGACTGGCTAGGCCACTCCAGGACCTTAATGTGCTTCTTCTTGAGCCACTCCTTTGTTGCCTTGGCCGTGTGTTTTGGGTCCTTGTCATGCTGGAATACCCATCCACGACCCATTTTCAATGCCCTGGCTGAGGGAAGAAGGTTCTCACCCAATATTTGATGCTACATGGCCCCGTCCATCTTCCCTTTGATGCGGTGAAGTTGTCCTGTCCCCTTAGCAGAAAAACACCCCCAAAGCATAATGTTTCCACCTCCATGTTTGACGGTGGGGATGGTGTTCTTGGGGTCATAGGCAGCATTCCTCCTCCTCCAAACACGGCGAGTTGAGTTGATGCCAAAGAGCTCCATTTTGGTCTCATCTTACCACAACACATCACCCAGTTCTCCTCTGAATCATTCAGATGTTCATTGGCAAACTTCAGACGGGCATGTATATGTGCTTTCTTGAGCAGGGGGACCTTGCGGGTGCTGCTGGATTTCAGTCCTTCACGGCGCGGTGTGTTACCAATTGTTTTCTTGGTGACTATGGTCCCAGCTGCCTTGAGATCATTGACAAGATCCTCCCGTGTAGTTCTGGGCTGATTCCTCACCGTTCTCATGATCATTGCAACTCCACGAGCTGAGATCTTGCATGGAGCCCCAGGCCGAGGGAGATTGACAGTTCTTTTGTGTTTCTTCCATTTGCGAATAATCGCACCAACTGTTGTCACCTTCTCACCAAGCTGCTTGGCGATGGTCTTGTAGCCCATTCCAGCCTTGTGTAGGTCTACAATCTTGTCCCTGACATCCTTGGAAAGCTCTTTGGTCTTGGCCATGGTGGAGAGTTTGGAATCTGATTGATTGATTGCTTCTGTGGACAGGTGTCTTTTATACAGGTAACAAGCTGAGATTAGGAGCACTCCCTTTAAGAGTGTGCTCCTAATCTCAGCTCGTTACCTGTATAAAAGACACCTGGGAGCCAGAAATCTTTCTGATTGAGAGGGGGTCAAATACTTATTTCCCTCATTAAAATGCAAATCAATTTATAACATTTTTGACATGCGTGTTTCTGGATTTTTGTTGTTGTTATTCTGTCTCTCACTGTTCAAATAAATCTACCATTAAAATTATAGACTGATCATGTCTTTGTCAGTGGGCAAACGTACAAAATCAGCAGGGGATCAAATACTTTTTTCCCTCACTGTACTGTAGAGGTGAGATCCACAGCACTGACTACATGTATGTAATCTAATGCACTGCTAAGCAGAGAGATACACACACAGAGACGTGAGAGTGCATTTTAACCGCCTTAATTTCCATCAATCACACAGAAACCAGTACCTGCAAAGAGCTAGTTAATTGCAGGAAAAGATGTCCGTTGTGAAAGGGATATTTGCTATTTGAGACACAATTTGCACACATTGGAGTACATAGTGTACTGTAGAGTTGCTCACAATCCACAGCACTGACTATGTCATCCATTAAACTGGTGAACACAGCAGTGCAGCCCCCCTGCTGCACACAAAGGCAAACAGACATTTAAAATAAAAAAGCTCTGATATTTTGTGCCATAAACTGAGCATGTCTGTTTCTCTCTCTCTCTGTCTGTCTGAGTTTATTTCTCCACCAACAAGCTATCTTACTCAAAGAAGGAAATCAGGGATAAATTCTTTCAACAGCATTACAATAGCACGGAACTCATATTTAGTGTACATAAACTATAATATTCTAAGATGGAATATGTTTTCGGAACTGACATTTTCAGTTAAATGGCTGAAGAAAAGCTTACTTTAACAGTATGAAATTGACACTCTTCAATCTCACATATTTTTGGTTAATTTCTCTCTCTTCCCTCCCGTTTCATTTTCTGCATCAATAGCTACTTGATTCTAGTTTTCGGTTGTCATTTATCATTACAGCCCAGCCACATTTAAATATTTTAAATGTACTCCTGTTTTTTCCTTTTTTGAACTGTCATCAGTCCAGGAACCATTTTTCATTGTCGATTTTTTGATGGAGATGGTATCACAATTCCTCTGAAGCCATTCATCCCTTTCAGATTTTTAATAGCGCCGCCTGTAAAAGTAAATGTGTTACCATCTAACTATCAGGAAGTGATACAATTTATTTGTTGACAGCAAATATTGACTTTACGAGTCTTCTTTTGTTTAAAAATGGCACATCATTGATCGAAAGTCAAAACATTACAGGAGAATAAAGTAGATAAGTGATTAAAATGCATGAGATCCAAACTTTGAGATTAATGCTGAGAAGGATCTTTGATAAAATACACTGAACGCACTGGTGAGTTATAGCCTCCAGTCTCTGTCTAAGCTAGAATAGCCAAGGATCTGCATACCTTAACTTTGTGAAATAGCTTTGGAAGGATCATAGGATGAAGTTATAAAACATGTAATATAGTACACCAATAGTACACCTGTGCAATTGCTGTCATTATGTGAAAATATACTCAATTTTATGTTGAACACAACAATCAAGCACAGTTTTATGACTTGACGCTAGATGAAGACGAGCTTTAAGAAAAAAAGTGTCTAACTTAGTTGGAGTGACGGGTCTATGAGGGGTTGAGAGAAAGCGAGAGAGGGGGCGTGGTGGAATGGAGTGGGGGGTAGGGGGGTGGAATGGAAAAGAACTGTGTGCTCTCCAAAAAAGAGAGTCACATGAAAATAGATGAGGAAAATCAACAAGCAATCATAACTTTAATTCATTCCACATATTAATGAGTACGAAAGACTGGAAATGTCAGCAGAAATGCAGTCATACATGAAAACATTTAATGCATTTTTGTAGATTCATCTTATCCATTAAATTAAAGTTTGCTCAGAGTCTGTAACGTGTTGAGACAACAGAAGTAAGACTCCATGAAGTGAGTCGAATGCCTCCGTATTTAAATGAATTTATACACAGTTATATAGTTAACACATTACTGCCAGCCACCACAAACCAGCCTCTATGAAAACTCACAGTTAACATCCAACAAAGTACAATGGACTCTGCAGCTAGCTGCCAAAATAATACCAATATACTGTTTATTGGAACAACAATAACACACTAATAACAGGTGTATTGTGCGTATACATCATCGTACAATCTAAATATATATTTTTTTTTTTTTAAGGTGAAACATTACCACATATTAAATCATAAAGATGACATTAATAAAACAGAGTATTCACACATTCCAGTGCTTGTAAATACTAAGCTTGTTAAACTCAATGCTTATAAAGCCTAGCAATGCAATGGGCCACCTCTACCTCATAAAATAGTGCGCTGTGGTGGTACAGATTGACTTAAGAGCATCCTCAGTGGGGAATGTGCTCTCTTTAACCAACAAAACCTTAAGAAAACAAAGCCGACAAATATGATAATTACTTCATCAATTTGGGGTGGGGGGCGCTCGTTGATGTGGTGCCAAGCCAACATCCTCACTACCTACAATTTGCTGTTGACAGTGTCAAAGGAGAGGAAGACAGGGGCTGGGGAGAGGAGGGAGAGATAAAACCCTCCATTGACGAGAGAGAGAGAGAGAGAGAGAGAGAGAGAGAGAGAGAGAGAGAGAGAGAGAGAGAGAGAGAGAGAGAGAGAGAGAGAGAGAGAGAGAGAGAGAGAGAGAGAGAGAGAGAGACGAGAGAGAGAGAGAGAGAGAGAGAGAGAGAGAGAGAGAGAGTCTGCAGCCTCTACAGCTGATGAGAGAGGGGCCCTGTCTCCCTGATAGATAGACAAGCTCCAGCCATGAAAGAACAGGAAGAAATATTCAGTGTGTTCTTAAAGAGGAAAAGGAAAACATAAACTCTTGATTCAGATATAATTCTAGACTGTTTATGCTAAATGGAAGCACTAAAGTTGTTGAGTGGAGTTGTTTTGTGTGTGTGTGTATGTGTGTGTATGTGTGTGTGTGTGTGTGTGTGTGTGTGTACTGAAAATCACCCCGGTTGAGAAAATTCTGCTCAAACGGGTCTGGAACAAAAGGCCTTGAAACACTGTTAATTGTCACCATGGTGACCAGAAGAATAAGCCATTTTACAACTGGTATAGAAGGCTCACATTGAGCTCACAGTGAGTCAAGGATTTCTCTTTTCCCCCCTGCTTAGTGTTTAAGAACAAGGTGCCCAGTCACTCTGGGGTCAGCTACAGACCCAGGAGAATTTCCACCGGCCGTTCCAGATTTCATTTAGCATGGAATCTTTCTGTTTTTAATGAGACACACAGGAGAAGAAAAAACCTTTACATCGTAAATTTTTTTTTTTTTTAAAGGAGCAAACAAATTGGACAAACAATACGATCATTCAGGGAACCATGAATTTGGAGAAAAGATTGAGTCAAGAGTAGGATGCTATAGGCCCATACAGTGTGAACTCTGACCTGTGGCACAAGGAACCAAGGGAATTCTGGCCATGTCATAAATGCGGACAGTGGCTATAACAATAGACATTTCTGCCCCTCTCCTCTTTCCCTCCCTCCTTCCTTCCATCCAAAGAGGATGCATTACACAGATTTCCAAAGTGCTAATGAGAAATACACGAGGATCAATAGACAAAGAGGTGCCCAGTCAGCCCAGAGATTGGAAAAAAAAGAAAAAGGAAAATGTTTCATTTTAGAAAAAATACTTGCTGCTGGACATGTAAGGAGTTACAATAGCTTCTCTTTTCAGATTATATGATCAGGGTCAAAATAATATTTTTATTCTGCTCTCAGTTGGATGTGTATTGTTGAATAATCGTTGGCCCTGTCCCTATGACACGGAGGTGCTCTCTCTCTCTCTCTCTCTCTCTCTCTCTCTCTCTCTCTCTCTCTCTCTCTCTCTCTCTCTCTCTCTCTCTCTCTCTCTCTCTCTCTCTCTCTCTCTCTCTCTCTCTCTCTCTCTCTCTCTCTCTCTCTCTCTCTCTTCTCTCTCTCTCTCTCTGAGGCTAAAGCGCAGTGGTGACCCCATAGGCAGCCCATGTCTAATGCCATTCAGTGACGAACAAAGCCAGTCTTTATCCCAGCCCTGGGTCCTAAGCTCAGCTGCATGCAGTGTGGAGAAATCTGAGAGAGAGCGAAAGGGTGGGTGGGGGGGGGTTCCTCAAAACCCAAGCCCATGCCGCTCCACTCCTCTCTTCTCTCCTCTTTACCAGATTTTTCTTTACCAGACAAACACAGGAAACAATGAAATCAGCCAAGACCACAATGTTTTAGTGAGGGAGAAAAACCCCAAACCATGGATGGCTATGGAGCTTTGGCTCTGCCTGGCTGGGCCTCAGTGACAAGGCCAAGAAGGAGTGTTTGGCTGGGTGGTAGGCATCGCTAAGCAGCCCAGTTTGTTTCATCACAAGTGCATATCCTACAGGAAACTATAAACCAGCCAGCAGAACACACTGGGAGGGTTGTTAAACTGCCACCTGTCTAGTTTAATAGATAATAATTCACGGTAAAACACTGCATAAGAGCAGTAGATTGCTCAGTATACTGTAATAACTTTGCTCCACAATTTGCCATGTAAATGAATATCACACTGGCCTGATCAGTATAAATGTGTTACCTTTGATGGAGATGGGAGAAAAATTACAATCTGCAGTGTCATTTGAAATTGGCAGAACTGGCCAAGTAAATTACATTTGAGGATTTTGAATGGGTTTCTTTCTTCTAGCTTATTCCATTTGCATTAGCTGAGAAATCATATTACATAGCCCATGCATTGTTAATTGGTCCTTTATTGCATTATCCATGATATAAATTAAATGACAAATATTGAAATGAATTGCAAATCCACTAATAGAAGATCATAAAACAATCTTTTTTAAGCATTACTCATTAATAATTGAATTGTAATTATATCACCAGCGGTCTGCGCTGCAATGGAGCAGACATTTTATATATCCATGTGGAAGGTTTTCCCTTCACAGCCTCTCTCCTATGCTATTCTCTCCTCTACTTTGCTTTCCTCTCTGTCCAGTGGGGCCGTCTTATTGTGACTGATGTGGGGGAATCATGGAGATTAATTTAGACCCTATGGATGGATGGATGGAAGCAAAGGAGAGAGGGAGGGAAGAAAGAGAGATGTTTTTTTCTCTGGTCCTCTTTCTAGACGCCTTGCGTCCTCCCTGAAAAAAACCAGCCTCCTACGCAGGCTGAGGAGCTCTCTCTCTGATACAGAGCAGCCCCTAGAAAAGTGACTCCTTTGTCAACAGAATACAAGAGAAAGTTTACTTTGAGGAGGAGGACCATGGAGAAAGGGGGGGCTGTGGCGAGTGAGAGAGAAGAAAAATCCCTCCCTCCCTTTTTTCTCTCTCTCTGTCTCAGTTCTAACCAAGCATTTCTTAGCAGACAATTAAGTGTTCCTATTTAAAGATCATTAAAAAGTCTTCCTTGGAGCGGCTAGGAGCCTGGCTGACTGAAAATAGTTAAATTCCTGCTTCTAGCCCTGTCCATCCATAGGGGAGGAGAATGAGAAAGAGAGAGAGCGAGAGAGAGAGAGAGTTGGGGGGGCTGAATTGAACCGAATGAAAAGAAGCAGTTGGAAAATAACTGCAATCATTTAATGCAGATGACCCCTCCTCTCTATCCTCTCCTCGCTCACTCTTTCTCCTTCCTGTCTCGCTCCTTCCTGTCTCGCTCCCTCCTGTCTCGCTCCCTCCTGTCTCGCTCCCTCCTGTCTCGCTCCATCCTGTCTCACTCCCTCCTGTCTCGCTCCCTCCTGTCTCTCTCCTTCCTGTCTCTCTCCTTCCTGTCTCGCTCCCTCCTCTCTCGCTGTTTCTCTAGCAGCCGGAATTTGCATGGGCTCTGTGCGCAGAGGAACAATGTAACCTAAATGGTAGACAATCTTTATTCTAATGAAGTGGGTGTCAAGGTCAATGTAAAACTGTGATGATAAATGGCGCACCACTAGGCACCGGGAGTCACGCAGGCATTATGCTGCTTTCACATTAATTGTAGAGTGAAATCCAGAGTGAATTCCCCTATACAAAAAGGCCTGCCGTTGGCAGGGAGGGAGCAGGGTGGAGGCAGGGGGTTTGGAGAGGAGGGGGCTGGGACGGAGGGACTCTATGGACGGGAAAACGATGCTGTAATGTCTGGGAAGGGAAGAGGACATCCGTGGACATGCTGGAATTGTGCCTACAGGTATTTGACAGGCCGAGCACTGAGGGTCACAGTGCTATATAATGAGATACTGAATGTGTCTTATAAAAGTCAGGTGGCTGAATAGAAATAAATTGTCAAAGATGCAAACAAATCACTTTGAATTGTGACAGCATGCAGTAATGAAAAGATAAGCCTTTTATGTGGCCATTTTGGTCATGTCTGCTCACTTCTCATATAGTCATATATCTACTGATTATATAGAATACATGCGCCTATACTTCTAGGAGGCAATGTGCTTCAGCTAAAGGGGAAATAGGTCTAACACCATCCATCCATGCATGGAAACCCCTGATACAACAGGAACCTTGAGCTAACACAGAACAGTTAGTCAGAATCACTGATGCCTGCTTTCCCTTTATGATGACTGACAGAACAAAACCTTCTAAACGCACCACCAACATCCCCCCAGGACCAGATAAAATCCTGATTAATATAACAGTGTTGAAAAAGACCCCCAAAAATTATTTACAACGCGGTTACTTGACCCTGGTAGTGTTATATTCAATATTTCTCCTCAGTCTGAGTGAGTGTCTTTGAAGGCCTGCTAGAGCTGCTTCTACACATTTCCTCAAACAGCAGGTGAGACAGAGGGCATCCCTGAGGAGTTCTACAACACTGCAGCGCTGGCTCAGAGCTGGGGAAACTACTTCACAGAGCAGAGAACGCACCTCCAAACTGAAACTCTCACAACCCCAATACACCTAGAGTATTACAAGTTCCAAGCCCTGACACTTTTATGTGGGAGCTTAAAGTGATTTAACATTTCCATGTGCTTTTAAAAATGTTAAAACCAATCACAGTTTTTTTGTGGTATTTTTCCAAAATCCGCCCAAAAAAAGAAAAGAAAGAAAAACAATGAAGATTTTGAAATTTTTATGAGGATGGAGCAACATGATGCAACAATTACATTGGAAATTAGGATCGGCTCATAGCTTTGTGTAATTTCTGTGATCTGAGGCATGTAATGTAATCTGTCATTAATTAAGGAATGTTTTCTTCGTTCTCTGGATTGGTATAACTTTTTCTGTGTGTGTCTGACTGTCAAGTTGGCTGGAGCTTACTTTAAGTGGAAGACAGAGGCTGCATCCCAAATGGCTCCCTGTTCCATATTTAGAGCACTACATTTGACCAAATCCCTATGGGCCATGGTACTACATAGAGAATAAAGTGCCATTTGAGATGCATTCAGATAGTGTTTCTGGGGAGCTGGCTGGCAGATTAATCCTTGGGTGTAATCATTAGTCGAGGCAGTTGCAAAACTGAATATTTTTCAACTAAAACAAGTTTCTATTGGACAAATTCAGGTAGGTCCCTCCACGTTATGTTAGCTTCCGTTCAATAAATATTTTGCAACAGAATCGGCGTAATGAATACACCTCTGTAGTGGTGCTCTGTATACAGGATGCGTCTGCCTGGGACTACATCCTGGTCCCTATGTAATGTACTACGTTTGACCAGGGTCCATATGGCTCTGGTCAAAAGTAGCGCACTATATAGGGAATAGGGTGCCATTTCAGACACAGGCCGGCAGGTTTATGCTCTTATTTGTAATGAGCCAGCCATCATCTTCCTCTAGTATCTTCAGGGTGGGGAAGGAAGGCTGGCCGTCCCCACCCTGATTAGAATGTCACTGCTGACTTGGTGGCTAACAAGGAATACAGCAGCAGCAGACAGCACCTTGGGAAACTTGTTGATATTCAAAGATGGAAAAAGTCACGCTGTAGCTGTCTGTTTCTACAGTATGCTTCATGGTTTGTTTGTACATGTTGTTTGTAACTGAATTGGGGCGGGACTCCATCTCTGAAGAGAGAGAGAAAGAGAGAGAGACAGAGTATAGAAAGTGCAGTGGAGTATATAGGGTGGGTGTTTGACTGTCGGTTGCTGGCTAGCTGCGCACTCTGAGGCCTTGCCTGGCCGTTCTGTCCAGCGTTTTGGAGCGTGGCCAACAAAATGAAAAGAAAAAAAGACAACCGTGTTGTTTGCCTTGCCATTCAGAGCAGCTAACAGTTCTCTTCAGGAGTAATGAAAGAGGGCCAAGATTACATCACTACATCAAAATGCCATTAAAATCATCCTTCAGCCTAAAAGCAATCCGAAATCAAGCAAACCATCTCTAATATGTCCCCCTAATAAGTCGGCACTATACTGCCGCAGTGCATTCTCCCTTTCCCTCTGACCATTGCAAACTTCAGTGCCATGGAAGTTTTTGCTAACAATTAGAGTAGCAAGCCCAACCCCCCACCAATGCTTTCATGCTGTATGAGTAAACTTTGCAAAGTTCCCACAGTGCTTCTTCTGGATGAAATGCTAATGCTGCTCCATTGCCTAGCTACAGGGAAATGCTATTTTTTCAATGGGCTAACAGAGAGAGGAGGGAGAGAGAGTGAAGAGAGAGACGAGAGGGGTAGAGAGAGGGATAGGAGAGGGAGGGGGGGGTTGAGAGAGAACAAGACGGAGAGAGAGGAGAGAGAAGAGGGGACTAAAGAGACACAGAGAGAGAGAGAGGGGGGGGGGAAGAAAAGACAGGGGATAGAGCATAGAGAGGGGTAGAGTGAGAGATAGGACATAAGCTGCTACTAGTTTTCAGAGGCATGGCCCAGAAAAGAAACAGCAGGCTTAGGAATTCTCCCTGGGTATTGGGGTCTAGCCACCACCATACCAGTCAGTGACCAAACCACCAGCCCCCCATCCATCCAACCCTCCATCCTTCCATACCCATCCACTATCCAGTAAACCCTCCACTCTCCCACTCAGAGAGTTTGTCATGCCTGCCAGCCACCAAAGCTCTCAGCATATTGACTCAACCTGTTTGCCCTTCTATGAGTAAAATACCAAATAGACTTTAAAACATCACTAATACTGAACATGGATGGTTGGTTTCTGTATGAATTGCAACCAAATTGAGTTAGATTTTCTGGGCTACACGTGTGTCACGAACGTTGAGAGACGGGTCAGACCAAGGTGCAGCGTGAAAAGCGTACATGTTTATTTAACTCAATAAACATAAACAAAACAAGAACCAACGTAACGTGACATCCTCAGGCTATACACATACAAGCCTAACACGGAACAAGATCCCACAACTAAGGTAGGCAAACAGGCTACTTAAGTATGAACCCCAATCAGAGACAACGAGCGACAGCTGCCTCTGATTGGGAACCACACCCGGCCAAACATAGAACTACAATACATAGAGTTTCACACCCTGACCAAACTACCTAGAGAATAACAGTCTCTCCAGGTCAGGGCGTGACAACGTGAGAGTGCTATTTCCCCAGGATTGGATATGTAATACCAACCGTTAGCGCATGTTGAATTATAGGCAAATATATACTGTACTCTAAAATGATAGCAATGTATGGTAACACTTTATTTGGATAGTCCATCTGTAGATGCTCTACAGAATATCTACAGACTATCAGTAACATTTCAACAAACAAACAATCTACTAACTCTAACCTTAGCTCTAACCCTAACCTTAACCCTTATCATAACCCTAAACTTAACCCTTACCCTTAACCTTATTTTAAACCTAACCCTAACTGTAACCTTTGCAAGAAGTTGCTTATCAACAGACAGTTTGTTGATAGTATGACCATCTGTAGAGCATGTACAGATGGACAATCCAGACTATCCAAATAAAGTGTGACCCAATACAGTGTGTTGTCTGGACCTCATTTACCATTCCCCATCTCATTCAACATTAATACATCTAAATGATCATTTCTGAAGGGGATGTTTTTTCTGTTCTCTGAGAGCACTAACCTTTGCATTAGCAGCACTGTGTTCTCTCTCTCATAGCACTGTCTCTCTCCTGGGTGTGATTATCACTAGGGCTGTGTTCAACCGCAGTGTTATTGATGAAAAAGCAACGAGCCGGTCGGGGCAATGCTTTATTAATTAATCTCCTAATTCCCAGGCCTGAATTTAGCCCAACTAGACAGACTTGTAAATTATATGCTTTGCTCTTGTCAACAAAGATATTTGTATTTCTGAATTATGCATATGGTATAATGGGACTCCATCAGAAGTGCTGACAACAAAATATTTGTAAACCACAAAATTCACAATCTCAAGGGCTTCAATTCCCTATTTCCTGCCTAGATTTTATGAACTGCCAACAAAGCCTATATTTGATATGGAGAAGGTTATCTGTCAAATCATTTTAGGCCTGCTACTGATGTCTTGGAATAAACAAACAAACAAACACACAAGAAAGCCTTCAAAAACCCAATTAGCCTACCTAATATTTGGCGAAAGACTGCATTATACACAGGTATTTCAGCAGGTGTTTTACAAAAATAATCCATTTGGATTTACATATATAATAGGCTACATATAGGATTATAGGATCTATGCTCATTCTATGTGACTGAGGATATGTTCAGGGTGGGTCACAAACCACTGGTTCGGGGTCTCTTACCCAAACTTTTCCCTCTCCCACTGTCTAACCTTGCCATGTAAAGTGACTGGCTGGATGATGGGAGAAAGTGTGCCATCTGGTGGCCGGCTCAAAGTACCGTCTGAAACGGAAGTCCTCTCTCTCACCTCAACAATCTGACTGGATCCATCTATGAGTCTCTATTCTAACATCAAAAGACAGGGGGTGGATTCAGTTTCCAGTCCCGTTTAGTGACCACACTTGCTCATTAAAAACCAAACCTGCTCTTATTCAGAGGGGCATACAGTGAGAGAAAAAAGTATTTGATCCCCTGCTGATTTTGTACGTTTGCCCACTGACAAAGACATGATCAGTCTATAATTTTAATGGTAGGTTTATTTGAACAGTGAGAGACAGAATAACAACAAAAAAATCCAGAAAAACGCATGTCAAAAATGTTAGAAATTGATTTGCATTTTAATGAGGGAAATAAGTATTTGACCCCTCTGCAAAACATGACTTAGTACTTGGTGGCAAAACCCTTGTTGGCAATCACAGAGGTCAGACGTTTCTTGTAGTTGGCCACCAGGTTTGCACACATCTCAGGAGGGATTTTGTCCCACTCCGCTTTGCAGATCTTCTCCAAATCATGAAGGTTTCGAGGCTGACGTTTGGCAACTCGAACCTTCAGCTCCCTCCACAGATTTTCTATGGGATTAAGGTCTGGAGACTGGCTAGGCCACTCCAGGACCTTAATGTGCTTCTTCTTGAGCCACTCCTTTGTTGCCTTGGCCATGTGTTTTGGGTCCTTGTCATGCTGGAATACCCATCCACGACCCATTTTCAATGCACTGGCTGAGGGAAGTTCTCACCCAAGATTTGACGGTACATGGCCACGTCCATCGTCCCTTTGATGCGGTGAAGTTGTCCTGTCCCCTTAGCAGAAAAACACCCCCAAAGCATAATGTTTCCATCTCCATGTTTGACGGTGGGGATGGTGTTCTTGGGGTCATAGGCAGCATTCCTCCTCCTCCAAACACAGCGAGTTGAGTTGATGCCAAAGACCTCGATTTTGGTCTCATCTGACCACAACACTTTCACCCAGTTCTCCTCTGAATCATTTAGATGTTCATTGGCAAAATTCAGACGGGCCTGTATATGTTATTTCTTGAGCAGGGAGACCTTGCGGGCGCTGCAGGATTTCAGTCCTTCACGCGTAGTGTGTTACCAATTGTTTTCTTGGTGACTATGGTCCCAGCTGGAGTGTAATGGATGGAATGGAGTGAATGGAATGGTATCAAACACATGAAAACCATGTTACGATACCATTCCATTTACTCCATTCCAGCCATTATTATGAGCCATTCTCCCATCAGCAGCCTCCACTGATACAGTATATATAGAAAGTACATTGTCTTCTACTGTGCATAGAACATGACTGGTTAAGCGAACAGTATTAATCATTATTTCCTTGACTCTTCTATGCGATGGAAACCCATTTAACTTGTATTTTTTATTCAGTACATGGGAATTTAACCACAAAAGGTATTTGTCTGTGCACTACATCATCAGCCTTTTATCCCCTACAAGTCCATTTGATGGAAACACATCTCTGGTGGGAAAATGTTTTAATTGCGGATTTTAGAATATTAACATGAAAATCTGTCGCCAATTGGATGGAAACCTAGCTTGTGACTGAGTGCTGGAAAAAAAATTGGCCTCAGCGACAATTATTTTAACAATGCAATGGATGTTTTGTGCACAAAGGTGATGACTAAAGTGTCTTATTAGGAATTTTCAAATCTGCCTTCTCTATGTGGCCTTCTATGGAAATTGCATTTCTGGCCCGGGCGTTAGTTAAACTGCAGTACCGAAGCAAGACTGTAGGAGCAGTCGAAACCGTGCTTCTAGACCGGAACCCTGGCCCCTTGGCAGTGACCCCACTCTCCGAGGTGGAATATCCAAGAAACACATTTCCAATTCACACATGCGTATTAATACAAACTTGTACATGTGTGAAATAGGACAAATATAAACACCCACCAAATTATTATTTTATTATCTAACCCGAACATGAAAAATGTCCACGCGAGAAGCTCGCCCCTAAACAAACAGCCAGCTTAAGAAAGATCCCATTCTCTCATCCTCTCTCTTTCTGTTACAAGCCCTTCAAGTTCCTCTATAATGTTCCTGATGTGTTCCGTCCTCCCTCCTTCTCCCTCCTCCACCTCTTCCAGTGTCATCAAGACCAGCATGGCAGGAGAAAGAGCAGAATCCTCCTACCCCACTTCAACCACCCTCCCCTCCTCTCTCCCCATGTCCAAACACAAACGCAGGCAGACGCACACCAACTACCATCTACTCTTTCAAGTGTTGTTATGGCAACATGGAACTTAACTCCTGTGAATCAAACAGTGTTGCAGATCGATAATGAGAGTCCCAGTGCTCTCGTCTCTCCACATATTAAATTACATGTCAGGGCTTTACCTGCACCACTCCAGGGCCGGCTGGGCCCCGGCCGTCTGCAGCACCTACTAGTTCACGTCTCTCTTTGAGCTCTCTCTCTTTAATACTCCCCAATGCTCCCAAGCTTAATTGTTGGCCTGAAACTACTGTGTGAACAGCTCTCATCTCCACAAATGATACAGAGAAGTCTAGGTCCTATAGGAGACCTCACAGAAGGCAAGAGCTCAGCTCACAACAAGGCTATTACTGTTACGGTACAAACCTACCCACAGGTCCCAGACAGATTGCGTTCAGCATCCATCCGTCCGTTTGATTCGCCATGCATTAGAAGCCTCGTGTATTAAGTAGATCATTGGGTGTTTTTGTTGAAAATGAGCTGTAGAAATCAGTAGCGTCACGCGAGGAGAGCTCCATAGGATCCGGCCTACCTATGTAGCGTCGGGCTGATTGGTTTTGGAGGCAATGTTAATGAGCAGGTGTCTGAAATGGAAAGGGCCATGCGTTGCTACGCGCCGCGCTGCCTCCCTGCGCTTCAGCCCTGTGTGCTGCGTCGACCACCAAGCACCATGGGCTATTTGAAATTAGAATCTAGCGGTGGGGGAGTCCTAGATAACCACAGTAATTAGCTGGACTCCAATGGAACCAGCCACAGGGCACGCTGGCCAGGCAAAGAGAGAGAGAGAGAGAGAGAGAGAGAGAGAGAGAGCGAGAGAGAGAGAGAGAGAGAGAGAGAGAGAGAGAGAGAGAGAGAGAGAGAGAGAGAGAGAGAGAGAGAGAGAGAGAGAGAGAGAGAGAGAGAGGCAGGCAGGAGGATGGATGGATGGATGGAGGGGCAGGGTGGCTGAAAGTAGCTAGCTAAGGCTTTCATGTTTTTATACAGTCAAGCCTGCTCTGCTCGTTAAGTCAAATGAAAAATAAAAAGAGGGAGAGAAAAAAATAACTATCAATTGAACACCTCTGCTTGAGTTTCAGTCCAGGGTGAAAGAGAAAAAGATTAAGAAAGAGAGGGAGAAAGAGAAAGCAAGAAGGAGCGATTGAGAGCCCTCAAGAGAGAGAGAGAGAGAGAGAGAGAGATGTGTGAGCTGGTCTGGGTGGTATGAGGAGTGTGGTGATGGCACAGCTGGAGCTCGCTGCTGACTGGCTGGCTGGCCTCTTGTTTGGGGACTAGCTCAGTCTCTAATGTGTGTTTAGGAGGAAAACACTTATTTTATGTCCAATCCATTACGGAGCATCTCTTAACTCTGGCCATTGAGAGAATTAGAGATCAAAATTGGCTTTTTCATTTGACCTTGACTGTAGGCAGCAGCAGGAGATAGAGTAGAGTAGGGGAATGGTAGTGTTGCAGAGGCCTCACTAGAGATATAAAGGAAATAAATACCCATATTCACACTGGTGAATGCTGTTATATTGCGTGCAACGTTTGGACCAGAAGGTCTTTGTCAGGCTAGATCCTCACTACAGATAGACAAGATCAGCCACATGATCAAACATACCTGTGTATAGCTAGGTAAATAGGTCAATTCATAGGGTTACTCCATATTGGTTAAGCAAAGTGGTGTCAAAACTGGCAGAGCCTAATAACCAGTTTGTAATGCAAAGGTCAAGGTCAAGGTGTTAAAGGGAATTTTAACCGCTGCTCTTTCACTGTATATGTCCATTAATATACTATTAACATATAATATGTGTCATAAAAATAGAGAATTTCCTCACTACACTACAATACGACGTTTCTGTATCTCACTGGTAGAAACGGGCCATCTACATTTCTTGGTTGTAATCAAACCACAATATCCAGTTACTCACTGGACCAGCCACTCGTTCATAGAACATCAGCTTCCAGATAATGTAGCTTTGGACACAACATCAGGAGTCTGTGTATTGGATGGACTCCCTGAGTTGTTCATCATTCTGGTGGTTGGCGACAGAGAATAACCATGCCACAATATAGGCGGCTTCACTAAAAGAAACGTGAAACCGGCTATATTGAACCATAATCCTGCGGAGTTAGACAGCGGGCTGCCATTAGATCACGCGCTTCACGTGACTTCCTACCACGAAATCTACCATTGTTTACACAGCAGGAATATGGATTGCATTCTGATGTTTATTTGAATAACGAGAGACACATTTCACTTTATGTCTGATAAGTAGAGTTCCTAGAGATTATACATACAGTACCAGTCAAAAGTTTGGACACACCTACTCATTCAAGGGTTTTTCTTTATTTGTACTATTTTCTACATTGTAGAATAATAGTGAAGACATCAAAACTATGAAATAACACATATGGAATCATGTAGTAACCAAAAAAGTGTTAAACAAATCAAAATTATTTTATATTTGAGATTCTTCAAAGTAGCCACCCTTTGCCTTGATGACAGCTTTGCACACTTTTGGCATTCTCTCAACCAGCTTCATGAGGTAGTCACCTGGAATGCATTTCAATTAACAGGCGTGCCTTCTTAAAAGTTAATTTGTGGAATTTCTTTCCTTCTTAATGCATTTGAGCCAATCAGTTGTGTTGTGACAAGGTAGGGGTGGTGTACAGAAGGTAGCCCTATTTGGTAAAAGACCAAGTCCATATTTTGGCGTCCAAGTCCATCCAGTGAGGTTCGCAACGTGGGTGTGATATTTGACAGAGCTCTCGTTTGAAGCCCACATCAAGAGTATGACCTAAGTCAAAATGTTCCATCTACAGAACATTGCCAGATTAAGACCTATGCTATCACAACCTGCAGCTGAGTGACTCATCCACGCCTTTATTTCATCCCGTCTGGACTATTGTAACGCCCTGTTTGTTGGCGCATCTGCAAAGTGCTTAAACAGGCTACAATATGTCCAGAACTGTGCTGCACATGTCCTCACCCACACCTCCCCCCGTGAGCACATCACTCCAGTGCTGTTCAACCTCCACTGGCTCCCCATATGCTCACGCATCAACTACAAAATCCTGGTTCACACCTACCAAGCTATCCACAACTCTGGACCCAAGTACCTGTCTGACCTCCTTCTACCCTCCTGCCCCACACGCACCCTTTGCTCCAGGTCCGTTTCCCTTCAGCAGCCCCGCAGCAGACTAAAAACTATGGGTGACAGGACTGTGGCACCGTAGCTTGGAACACACTTCCAGACACTATTTGTGACCTGTTTCAGGAAACTAGGAGTATGTCGCAAGTCACTACTTCACAGGAGAGGCATTTGAACATAAACATTTATGTTTTATCAAAATGTGTTTGTTTTTTGGCAGAAATGCCTTCTGGAACATGTGAACTTTAATAACAAACTTGTGTTTTAATAACAAACTTGTATTCTATTCGTAAATACGAATAAAATTGTTAAATTACGAGCCTAGTTGGTTTAGCCACGGAAAAAGACAGGAACCTTCCTGCTAGCCATGATTGGCTGAGATAATGGATGGGCTGTACATTTACATGCCGGGAGATGAGTTTGGATTGGTCTGCCATGTAGCATGCTTCTGTCTATAATGTGAGCTGCTCAGTATGTGTTGATAGTCCTTTCTACCGCGCCGTTTTTGAAATATATAATGTTAGCCATCGAGAACTACAAAAGTTTTGCTACTTTTCTCAAAAACATTGATTGCCTGAATTTAGCAGGACACGGTCAGTGTGAACTGGAGTGACTTGACACAATGCTGGCCAAACAAGATGTAGCTACAACCAAAACTGAGTTAAATGGTTCCAGTCTGCCGTGAAGCGTTCATCCATGTATACGGGTAAGAGTCTAGCTACATTTTCAGATATTATACGTTTCTAATTTTGTTAGAAAGTCGTTTTCATTGCAAGTTAAAGTGTACCGTTCGCTAGCTAGCGAATGTTAGCTTGCTGGCTCGCTAGCTAACGTTACATGTATGATCTGTGTAGTAATATTATTCAAATCAGAAACCATTTGCATTGCTAGTTATAGCCTAATGTTAGCTAGCTAACATTGAACCTAGTTGGTTAGCTCTTTAGCTACCTGCAGATTCATACTACAGCTATGACAATGTTTGTAATGATAGTATTATGGGTTGGGATTATGCCGGTTCATTGTTTAGCTAGCTAGCTAAACAAAATACTCCACTTCGCCAGATAATTACATGACCCATCAAGTTATCCAGGTGTGTCTGGGGGTGATTACAGCCATCTATTTTATTTCATGAACATGTGTACATGTCTAGACAATAGTGACCCATCCACTTAGCTAGATGTGACTGGGGGGTGGTTATAGCATTTCCTTCACATGACCCCATCAATTTACACGAGGGTGTCGGGTAAGCGTCATCTAATATTTATAAAATATTTTTATCTGGACACTTTCTGTTTTTGTTATTGCTACTCTGCAATAACCATTTCACTGTACCATTTACACCTTCTGTATCCTGTGCATGTGACAAATAAACTTAGATTTTATTTGATATAGTGTGTGTTTACCAGAGACGGTAATGTGAAGAACAATATGACCTGCACCAAAGTCAGATTAGGATATAGACCAAGGACTAGATAAAGTGTATTTTAACCTGGAGTTTTTCCTTATTGTAGGCTACTACTTTGACCACTTTTAGTATTGAAATCTTTGGTTGTTTACTAAACTACTCACTTTGTTTAGCACATGGCCTCACATGTGAATCTTTAAAGAGATAGGTGGGGCTAAGGCTTAAGAGGGTGTGAACGATGCTGAATGGGTGTAGACAAAGAAGTGCTCTCCAGTAGGTTTACCAAAACATTCAAGGGCCATTTTCTCAAAAGTGGGGTTACAAGTTTATCAACTTTCAAAGCAGAATTACTTTCCCATTGTTCCTCAACTGCAGTGTATGATATACCATTTTCTAGCTCTGAGTCTCTACTTTTATCCAATGTAAAAAACATATGACCGAATCGAGGCGGTCGGTCACATTTGGGCTGCAGAGTCTCTGTCCTACTTTAAGGCACAGCTCAAGACCGTGCTGTTCAGAAAAGCTTTCAAGGACCCTTTCTAATTCTGTTCTCATGTCCTCCGGGTCTGGCGACACCTGTATATAGCTTTGATTGTCTGTGTTCTATGTTCTGTGCTTTGGAATAAAAAATATATATATTTTTTTTTTTTCTTGTTATATATATTTTTTTCACCTTGGGTCTGAGAAAAGCACTTTACAAATCAAATGAATTATTATTATTACCTTTGCTAAATCTTTCCATGACTCCATGATGAGCACATAAACATGGTCCGTGTCTTGTAGTCATGGTTAGTGTGTTTATAAGTAGGCTACAACTTCTACTGTAGTTTTCTGTGTATTCTGGAAGCTTAGTTGATTGTTTATGCAAAGCTTGAAGTCTAAATTGGAGAAAAGCAGAGTTATTAGTAAGGAGGGGATGGTATGGGTGACTGACTCGTGTCTGTTGGGGGTGGGTGTTGTGTGTGAAGGTTAGTATGCATGATCTATTGACAAGAGGGGGATGGGTGGGTATAGTCCCTTGTTTAAGTGTGATTTGATGGGGACAAAGTAGTAAAATGTTGGCTAATCACTGACTACTGTGTGTACTACAGACTAATCATGCTGCTACTGATGATGACCTTGACACCAGTTTTAGTAGTACAGATCCTTTAGACCCATCGGATGAAAGCTTTCAGCCAGGAACAAGCTCAAGCTCAACATCATCTGACTCGGAAGAAGAAAAGACAGCATGGGGCTGGCAAAAGCCAAAGTGTTTAGTCTATGAGTCTAAAGTCATGGAGCTCATGAAGTTCTGCCAGACCATCTGCCATTGCCAAACACAAGACGAGGTTCACCAGCTGAAGAACATTCAGGACCCTACCTGGAACATTCAGCCAAAAAAACATCCATATTCAGTTAGACTGATGTTGTAGTATAATATAGAATGCCTAGTATGCTCAAACTGCATTGTGTTATAATTATTGCTAGCTATTGTACATACAGTGCATTCGGAAAGTATTCAGACCCCATGACTTTTTCCACATTTTGTTACGTTACAGCCTTATTCTAAAATTGATTCAATTGTTTTTTCCCCCTCATCAATCTATACCTCATCATCAAGCACCTTTGGCAGTGATTACAGCCTTGGGTATGACGCTACAAGCTTGGCACACTGGTATTTGGGGAGTTTCTCCCATTCTTCTCTGCAGATCCTCTCAAGGTCTGTCAGGTTGGATGGGGAGTGTCGCTGCACAGCTATTTTCAGGTTCAAGTCCGGGTTCTGGCTGGGCCACTCAAGGACATTCAGAGACTTGTCCCGAAGCCACTCCTGCGTTGTCTTGGCTGTGTGCTTAGGGTTGTTGTCCTGTTGGAAGGTGAACCGTCGCTCCAGTCTGAGGTCCTGAGCGCTCTGGAGCAGGTTTTCATCAAGGATCTCTCTGTACTTTGCTCCGTTCATCTTTCCCTTGATCCTGACTAGACTCCAAGTCCCTGCCGCTGAAAAACATCCCCACAGCATGATGCTGCCACCACCATGCTTCACCATAGGGATGGTGCCAGGTCTCCTCCAGATGTGACGCTTGGCATTCAGGCCAAAGAGTTCAATCTTGGTTTCATCATGGTCTGAGAGTCCTTTAGGTGCCTTTTGGCAAACTCCAAGTGGGCTGTCATGTACCTTTTACTGAGGAGTGGCTTCCGTCTGGCCACTCTATCATAAAGGCCTGATTGGTGGAGTGCTGCAGAGATGGTTGTCCTTCTGGAAGGTTCTCCCATCTCCACAGAGGAACTCTGGAGCTCTGTACGATTGACCATCAGGTTCTTGGTCACCTCCCTGACCAAGGCCCTTCTCCCCCAATTGCGGCCAGCTCTAGGAAGAGTATTGATGGTTCCAAACTTCTTCCATTTAAGAATGATGGAGGCCACTGTGTTCTTGGGGACCTTCAATGCTGCAGAAATGTTTTGATACCCTTCCCCAGATCTGTGCCTTGACACAATCCTGTCTCGGAGCTTTACGGACAATTCCTTCGACCTCATGGTATGGTTTTTGCTCTGACATGCACTGTCAACTGTGGGACATTATTTAGACAGGTGTGTGCCTTTCCAAATCATGTCCAATCAATTGAATTTACCACAGGTGGACTCCAATCAAGTTGTAGAAACATCTCAAGGATGATCAACGAAAACAGTATACTTTTTCACAAGTGTACTGACAAGTGATTCCAGCTGTATCAAAAACCAATAAAGTGTTGACTTCAACTTCTGGATCAATTCATTGTGATATTCATGAAATCAACTTGGAAGTAACTTGCTAGCTCGCTTGCAAACTGTCCCTCCAGGACGAGTTGTATTAATTGTAGAGTCTCCGCCCCCAAAAAATATTTTGTTTACTTTTGGAAGTGACACTGGTTGCCCTGGAGATGGGTTGTTTTTTAATTGCGGTCAATCTATTCATACTGAGAGAGGTGGCGAGGACGAAGACACTTCACAACTTCATTAGAAGATACAGACAGCCAGACATGGTACTCCGTCGGCAGGGTTTTGATTCAGGCCACATTTTAAAAAGAGACACTATCACTGAAAATAAAATTGTTTTCAGATGATATCAAAAAGGCGAGAATGTAAGCAAGCAAAGATAAGAAGGGCTTGTTATTATTTCTGGTCATTTCTAGCGGCAGCTTTGAGGGAAACTGTTCTGCTCCCTGCTCACCCATGGTGAAGTGACTCACGATGACCTTCTAAAATGACACGGGAGGAGAGTCAAACATTACTTGAATTAAACTACAGACAGCTACTGCATTACTTCTCATGGAATACAGAGTCAACAAATTAACTCTCCACTCTCATTATGCCTTCACTATGAATGATTGAAAATTACTAAAGCAGCCAGGCATGTGTGTGTATCTGTGTGCATGTGTGTGTTCAACAGTGCATGTGTGGGTGGTTCACAGACTGAGTGTGCAGCAGCTATCCAGCAGTATCCCGTCCACAGTGTGTGTGTCTGTGTGAATAGTGTTTGTGTCTGACAGTGAGTGACTGGAGAGAGAGAGCCCCATGGAGCTGAATCTCCACATTAAACACCACCTGCTCCTTCTAGACACATAAAACACAGCACTGCATCACACACACACACACAGACACATACACCTTGCCTCTGTAGCTCCACCATGCCTAACCACCCATACACGTGTAGCCAGGCATAATGCAGATTAACACCAACACACACACGCTCCACCTGCTCGACACTCACTGATCTGATCAGTCCTCTATCAAACAGGAATCTAGATATCAACATTCTGATTGTCATTCTCCCTCAGATAAATACTGTGTTCTAGCTATGTTTTCCATTTGTTCTGTGTTCTATATGGAGGATTAGAGATAATGGCTGTAATATTCATACTGAGCAGAGCAGAGCCGGCAACTGTCACATGTCAGGTAAAGAGAGATAAAAAGTCTAATGAGGGAGTGGAGAGGAGATCTGAACTGTAAACACACACAGACAGGCTACAATGGATAATCTCACTACCGCATACTTCAGTATTGTCCCCACAAAAGGTTTGAATGAGAAGTCACATATAATAAATTTAAAAGGAGATTTTATAGAACTAATACAAATCCAACTAATAGTAAAATAGGGGAAGATTTTAATAAGATGTTTTGAAGATCAATGAGAGAGAGGAGATACATTGTCTACAATGTATCCATTTTTTACAGAGAACTTGGCCCATAAAACAAACTCCCTGATTCAAAGTTATTTAATATTCATGAATGCATCACCTTCATGAATATCCATGATCAGATGAATATTTTAGTTAATCTCCTATGGACGAATTAGGTTGCTCTTTCAGCTAATCAATAATTTGGAGGTGATTGTCATTGACGGATAACGTCAACAACGTCCAGACAAAAGGGCCAGAAAATAAAGTTACACTCCACAACTGTAGCTTGATCATCAGTAAAGATTATCACACGGTCTGCAGAGTACATGGCAGCAATCAATGCCCCTGTGAACAAACATTTTCTGATGGATCTAGCCACAAAATAGAGATCAAATGTTTTAAAATACGATGCACAAAGACCAGGGTTACACTCCTGTCTAATATTCAGCAGTGGCTCATTCTAAATGTAGCTATGCCCTATTCTGCTGAGGACAACAAGACAAGCAGCAGTCAAAACCACATAGATATACCTGTGGGGTAAGCTAGTTAGCTTTAATGATTGAGAGGTATTTGGGGAGAAGTGGTTCTTTGATCAGCGCAGGGCACCAAGCCAACACGAGCTCAGCGCTTGATGTCTAGTCTACCACTAAGGGATATTTACATTGGGGTCCAAAATGATTGGATCTCTTGAGAAAGATGAGCAAAAAAGACTGTATCAAATAAATAATACAAATACTGAGCTACTGTATATTGTATGCTCCAAAAAATGTAAAACGTTTATTATTTTATACTAATACAATTGCTCAGAGAAAGAGATTTTGTTTAACAAGTAATAAAAAAAATAAAAAAAAGATGGGGTCAATACTCCCCTTGCGAGGAGTAAGCCTTTTGGAGAGCACATTGGGAGGGATCTTAGACCATTCCTCCATTCAAAATCTTTCCATATTCTTGATATCCTTCGTTTGCGCTTATGGACTGCCTTCTTCAACAGGTTTTCAATGGGTTTCCAGTCCGGAGGATTGTAGTGGCCATTGCAAAATGTTGATTTTGTGGTCAACTATCCATTTCATGTGGATTTTGATGTGCAAAGTGACAGAAAAGAGAATACATTTTTCTTAATGTTTTGCGTGGTAAAAATGACACAGCTCAAATTCTCTAAATTGAAAAATAAAGAAGACAATGATGGGTAGGACATTTAGTGGGAGGAACTATTGTCACTATCTGAGATATTCCAGTTAAATTTCATACAGCACAGTATAATATATATAATTGTGGGCTAGGCACCATTTTCTGAAAGTATAAAGGCTCTTTCATATAATGACAGTATAAAAGAAAAGGAAATTGTGTGATATTTCCTACGTCATCACTTAAGATATGACTAATGGTGAGGTCAATATGCAAGATGAGAGAAGATTAGTTTTGACCTTGACTGTGACCTTCTGCAGTTTAGAAATGAAAATGTGTGCAGAGGGAGGAGGAGAAAGCTGTTGGGGAGCCCTTTCTTGTCATTATGTTGTTTCCAGTTCTGAAGGTGGTTATTAATTTTATTTCTTTATGATTCACAATCTGCTCTTTTGAAATATGCCATATGCTCAAAGCAGTTCAAGGATGACGAGTGTCAGAATCAGTACAGTAATAAAAATTGCCTAAATTAGTTTGATTTACAGCCTGTGCCTCCCAGCAGTCAGCCCTCTCTCACTCACCCATGATAAAACCCCCTAGCCTTGGCAAACAACAGCCTGCCAGCCAGCCAGCCTGCCAGCCAGCCAGCCAGCCAGCAACACAGGACCAACACACACACTTACCTTTTTCAATCAATCCAGTGTTAGCCAGATAAAAAACAGATTGCAGGTGTAGGGAGAAATGTATAACAAACGGGCAGTGTAGTACATATTTATTAGCATTGGAGGAAATTAAGTCAATTTCTGGACCCAAATCAGTTTGTTTTAATCAGGAACAAACATATTGACTTAACACAATATGGCCAGTTTTATCTATCACTAATACAAATTCACTGAGACAAGGTGCTTATAAAGGCTGTGAAAAAATAGGAATCTCTATCTATATCTTGCTATTTTCTATTGCTCTCTCCTATCTCTCTGACTCCCTCGCTCTCTCATCTCTGTCTCCCTCTCTTTCTCCCTCTCTCGCTTCCTCTTTCCCTCTGTGTCCTTCCTTACATGCCTCTGAGGGAAGGAGCATCTGAAGGACAGAAGACAAGTGTGTCTAAGACCTCATATCAGAACACATGGTGCCCTGTGCGTTCCCATACATCCATTTGGCTGCAGTCTGGTCAGTAGCCCTTTCCTGCAGTCAAATGACCTAGTCGCCTCATGGGCAGGAATGTTATTAATATTTTTCCTAATTTCATAACATTATTTTAAAAACCTGCCAAAAATCCGGTGTTTCTATGTCAAACGGTTTTGTCATATTTCAGTTTTCTGTGATGTCTATAAAGTGTAATATTGGCAGGCAAACTCAAAATGTAATACATTTCAACTCTATAGCTGACATGGTACAGGTGTCTTCTGTTTTTAAGGCCATAACCATGTGGGTGAGGTGTATACTTTTGTTTCAAAGTAGATTTGTTTAAGACTACCAAGAAACACTGTGTGACCCTGATTTAGCCCACTGCAGGAAAAGGTTAATGCCTCCCTCTCTTTGGTTTCCGTTCATCGCCAGAGATCTTTTGACTTTTATGAAATTACACCTAATGGAATGTGATAATGGGAACTTTCTGGCAATCAGGATGCCAGGATGTTAGCTACGGTGTGGTGGGTCAGAGGTAGGGAGGTGCATGGAAAGGATTACTAAAGACCCCCTCACACACACACTCCCTCTTCCAGTGCCCGGCCAGTAGGCCAGGCCCTCCTATGGGGCGTAAAGTACCACCATCCATCCATTATCGTAGAGCACCACCATACAGACATAACATCCATCCAGTAACATCCATACAGTAACAGGGTACATCCATTCAGTAACATCCAGTAACAGGCATCCAGTAACTGTCATCCAGTAACAGTCATCCAGTAACAGTCATCCAGTAATAACCACTCACCTTGTAGAGATGCTGCTGCTGCTCCTCTGACATCATCAGCTTGTAGCTGTCCGTCACCACCGAGTCCATGTCCATCAGCCAATCCCAGAGCTCCTGGAAGTCTGACTCAAACTCCTGCAGACTGGAGGACAGGAAGGAGGGAGGAGAGGGAGAAGGAGAGGGGAGAGAAGAGGAGGGGGAAGAAGACAAGGAGGAAGAGCTGGGATTAGAGACGACGCCCCTGTGAAATATCTCACAGAACACACCGACTGACACACCCCTCCTCAGTACCCCTGCCAAATGCCCACCCCCCAATGCCCACCTCCTCATCAGCTTAACCATTAGGTTGAAAAGAGGGATTGAATGGCAGCCGTACTTTACAGAGGGAGTATTTGACAAGTGTGGTAATTACTATGGCCCGTTAGTGGAATGCTGGGTTCAAAAGTGTGCAGAAGGTGTGAACAGGGTTAGACGCATACTGGATCTCTGACCCAGCTGGTGAGTGACACCCATCTCTACAGCACAGAAACATCTTAATTAAACATGACTTCAACTCTCCTTCCTCCCTTCATCCAACCCTCCACCCTCCCTACCTCCGTCATACCCCAATCCCTCCTTCCCCTTCGCCAGCCCCTGACATGAAATAACATCAAATATTTATGAAAGGAACAAGGGCAATTGCTCAAACATACACATTACTGTCAGGGCTTTGGTTAGGTTTTTTAGGCTCGGCGGGTGGCTACATGTTTATAAACATTAGTGGTTCAAATTGTTTTGGAATTCGCCGGGGCTACTCTGGACACTTTGACAGTTGTGTCAGGCTGCCGATGGCGTTCCCGTCCCTTCTCTCGACTTACATTCACAAAGCAATCAACTGAGTTGTCCCTGAAGAAAGAAACAACTATGAATGAGATGACATAAATAACCATCAAACTGGAGGGAAATATCAACCCCCTCTTTATTTCAATTTATAACAGCAACAAAGTTAACACAGGAGCGGGATTGAGTTTGGGCTTAGTACTACATATGTAATTTCAACAAGCATAGCGGAGCTGTATGTATTAGCATTTTCAAGCAGACATTGATGAAACAAAATGACGTTAGGGAAAATATGAATATTTTATTCCTTGTTATACAGAAGTCACTGATCATAACAAAACAGGGGAGACAGAAAATAAGAAAGTGTGTGACAAGTAAAGCTCGAGGAAGTCACCCTAAGGCATTAAAATCTGCAACTCATTATACGGAGGCTGCTATATGCCTTTTGTAAGTTAAACTGATAAATACGTTACAATATTCCTTCCGCAATATTGTTTTATTCTCGCTAATACAAAACTAAATGCTTGTAGAACAAGATCTCTGCGGGCCTCTAACCAAACAAACAAATAAGGGAATAAAATCAAGCCTCACACAGCAGGATCCATTTAGCAGAGCTACATTATAGCCTTTTGAACTGTCAGAATCTTTCTCTATCAGTTGCCTTGGTTGTGTACAAAGCATACTGTACTGTCTGTATGTCTCCTCAACTAAACTAAACCCTATAACCTTCCCTTTTAGCATTACTCTTCCCAGATCATTCCCTGCCTCCCTCCCTCCCATCCCCTCCCTCCCTCCCTCCCTCCCTCCCTCCCTCCCTCCCTCCCTCCCTCCGATGAAAGTAGACATGCGTTAAATGTTACCCTGTTAACCGTAGAGATGCTAGGTCTGAGCTCTGTAGATGGGTGGGTGGGCGCTGCACACTACAGCCCCAGCCTAGCTGACAGGAACGCTAGCGTCTGAAATGGATGCATTTCCCTCCTCTATTCTTTTCAAATCCATTTAACATCAATCTCCCCCACTCAGAGGAGTGCTGGCTGGCTGATATGAGAGCAGCGCTACTGTTCCTAATTCATCACCACCGCCCATCACTGGAGCCGCCATGTCACTCTGAGCAATGGGAAGGAAAGGTTGGACTCCTTATTGACACTCCTCACATCTCATTTAAAGTGACACTTTTATAGAAAGGCCCCTTTAATTGATGGTGTTAATCCCGCCTGCTACTAACGAGGGAACTTAACATCTAACATCCCTGCCTGTTTGATGCCTTTAAACCTGAATTGGCACCCTATTCCCTATATAGCGCTCTGGCCAAAAGTAGTGCACTATATAGGGAATAGCCTCGGTCTCAGTGAATGGCAGCCATTCCGTAATTATCAGCTTCAAGGTTGAGAGGTATGCTAGTGAGCCGACAGGCCTGAAAACACAGCAGTGGTGGCAAGCTAGCCAGCAAGAAGAGAGGAGAGGCAGCCCAGGCTATAGATTTCGACAGCTCCTTCCCGAAGACATGTTTCCATTTAAAGGTAAGGGCCAAAAAGTCAAAACAATGAATCCTTGAGCAGGCAGCCATCATTAAAATTCAAAGGATCATTATGGTTTTCCACCAAATAAATCATTAGAATGAGAGGCTTAAAAGGATTAAAACAAGGCTTGATTCAAAGCCAAGGGAGGGGAGTCAGCTAGGTCTGGACTCCTGAGTTACAGAGGCTGACTCACTCTGTCTGCTGCAGGACTGACTAGGGAGGAGACACTGAAATGTAGCCTACCTAACAGTTGTGGTTGGTGGGTTGAAATATCGGAGGATAGGCTTATTGTAATGGCTGTAATGGGATAAATAGAGCGGTATCTTTTACAGATACCATGTGTTTGATACATTTCCATTCATTCCATTCCAGCCTTCACAATGAGCCCATCCTATATTTCTGCCCACCAGCCTCCTCCACTACCTACCATTGAGGGTACTGTGTTGAATTATCTGTGGTCGAATAAACCATTTAACATTCACTTACGAACATGGGCTTGATCCAATGACACAGTTGCAGTCAAATATATTGGCACCCTTGCAATAGAGCAGAATGTTCTGTTTTCTCTTTTCAAAAGTGGTTGAATGGCTATTTTTACTCTGTAGACGCCTGCAATTTACCACAGGTGAGATAAATAACACACTAAATGAGAATCCCGTGCCTCCAACCAACTTAATTTGAATTTGGAATTATTTTGCCAATTTTTGGACTTTGAAGTAAAAAAATCTCAATTTCAGTTTAGATTATAATTTTCTGGTCCTGTGAAGTTGTAAATCAAACAAATACACATGTGAACACAATGTTTTTTATTTTTTATTTCAACTTATTTGATAAGATAAAGTAAATTGTGCAAAGGGTACCAATATATTTGACCGCAACTGTATATAGAAACATTGTTCTAAAATGTTGTACTGTACAGTTACCATTCAACAATAGCACTGTGCTTGGGAGTCCACTCACTCTTCCACTGCTTATCATTAGCACAACGAACATGACTCTCCCATTCCTAGTCTTTTAAGTGCGTCTTTCCCAGTGAGTGGAACAGAAGCTTGTGTACAGTAGCTAGCGCCTGTCTGCTGATGATAACCACTGGGGGAGAGAGACCATCAAAGTAAGGCGTGAAACAGCCAAGAGAGCCATGACAAAGAGTGGTGCTGTACACGCCAGATTACAATGTTAAGAACGTGACCCCCAAATTATAAAAGTGTGTGTGACATCTCATTCCACTGTGAATAAACAGAATGCTTAAATTGACAGACCAACTTCTCTTGTAGAAAGAGAAAGCCTTCTTCTTCTTTGCAAGAGACCACATTGTCCCGAGCTTTAGTAGTTATAGTGGTAGCTAAAATAAACCCTCAGTGACTAACAGTTATCATTGAGTTGCTTCCATTTCTGTATATTTTTCTCAGTTCAGTAAATCATTTGATGTCAAAATAAAAGACCCTATTTCAAAATAAAAGACCCCATTTCAAGATAAAATACCAATTTTCAAGATAAAATACCAGAATGGGCTGGCTCATACAGTAGGCTACCTAAATTGAAGAGGTCTGATTGTGGGTCTGTATAACATAACCAAGTGGGTCCCCATAAGTATGGTGTCCCTAAGGGTCAATGGTGGCGTCCTACCTGTTGTTCTTGGACATCTGTGTGTACTCCCTCCCAGTCCTCCTGTTGGTGCCAGTGCAGTACTGCTGGCTCTTCAGCTTCAGGCTCAGTTGGTCCAGGGCATCCCTCTGGGCCTCACGGTGGCTCTGCAGCAACTCCACCTGATAACATTTACATTTACATTTAAGTCATTTAGCAGATGCTCTTATCCAGAGCGACTTACAGTTAGTGAGTGCATAAATTTTTTCATACTGGCCCCCCGTGGGAATCAAACCCACAACCCTGGCGTTGCAAACACCATGCTCTACCAACTGAGCTACACGGGGCCACATCAACACAACACATCAAAGACACATTAGGGTCATGTTCATTGGGCAATAAAAATAGGAACATAGACTCAAACAGGGATGGACCACCGTGACTATGCCAATAAGAAACGCTCATTTTTGTTTTCTGTTTCAGAATGTTTGGAAATATTTTTCTACAGTGTGACTTACTGAACAAGACCCAGCACTGGGAAACTAAGGACATTCTGGTAAACAAAGTTCATTCTGTACATTGTCAGATATTATGTTGATATGAGTGTATAATTCTCAACACAACATGAGTTATTAGCTTTATACAAACACCTGTTACTGATATAGCAAGTGTGATTGGTGGTTACTTGAATAAGATGTCCTATGCATTAAAGATGATGGACATACTCAAGAGCCCAACAGATTGGCCACTAGACAAACGCACAGCCCTGTTGTACTGTAGGAATATCAAATCCCACCATACGGCAACATTACCAAAGTGCTTCTGTTAAGATCAGTGATTCTGAGCGTCAGACAATCAGAAAGCTGTGCAGGCCTTGCAGTGGATCTGTAATTGCATACAAAATATATGGAGATGAAGCCAATGCTGTGCCAATGAACAACTCCCCGCCCCCACCCAGCTTGGTTTTTCCTCATTCCTCCTTAACACTGTATAAACTGTCTTTGTTTGCGTGCTGTCAAAACCGTTTTGTCTATTTTGCAGATGCCTCTACAAAGGTCAAGCAATTCCATGAATGCAAACTGCTCCTCAATCAAAAGCACACTCGATAATAAACAAGTAAATCAACAGATAGATGCATTTGGTTTCTCGTTCCCATTTATTTGTGTGTGTGTGTTATGAAACCCGCTCTGTTCATTTGGGAAAAATGAAATGAACCTAACTAGGAGCTCCAAGAAAATTAGTGAGCGCAACTGTGGCGGCAAGATCTCCTTCTCCTTCCCCCTCGAAGGAATTTGCTTTCATTTGCCTTCATTTCTGATTCACTCAGCCCGCTCACGGACAACGTGTCAGGATCCTAATTACCCAATCCCATTGGAGCTGCTTACACACACAATAATGACTAATGCAGACTACATACAAAAGCAATTTAGCACCAGCCACCTTGAATTGGAGGACAGGACAGATAGTGCATGCGGCCGGGGCCCAGAAGAGAGTATCATCCGTGGAATGTATGAGGATTCTCCATGATTTGGTTGGCTTCCCAGTTTGAAGGCTCTTGAAGGATTTTTGTTTTGTCCTTCTCAAACTAGCCACAATTACACTGAGTATAGAAAACATTAAGAACAAGCTATTTCCATGACATAGACTGACCAGGTGAATCCAGGTGAAACCTATGATCCCTTATTGATGTCACTTGTTAAATCCACTTAAATCAGTGTAGATGAAGGGGAGGAGACAGGTTAAGGAAGGATTTTTAAGCCTTGAGATACTTGAGACATGGATTGTGTATGTGTGCCATTCAGAGGGTGAATGGGCAAGACAAAATATTTACAGTGCATTTGTAAAGTATTCAGACCCTTTCCCCTTTTTCACATTTTGTTACATTACAGCCTTATTCTAAAATGGATTAAATAAATGTTTTTCCACATTAATCTACACACAATACCCCGTAATGACAAAGCTATGAGACTCGAAATTGAGCTCAGGTGTATCCTTTTTCCATTGATCATCCTTGAGATGTTTCTACAACTTGATTGGAGTCCACCTGTGGTAAATTCAATTGATTGGACCTGATTTGGAAAGGCACACACTTGTCTATATAAGGTCCCACAGTTGACAGTGCATGTCAGAGCAAAAACCATGAGGTCGAAGGAATTGTCCGTAGAGCTCTGAGACAGGGTTCTGTCGAGGCACAGATCTGGGGAAGGGTACCAAAACAATTCTGCCACCATCCCTACGGTGAAGCATGGTGGTGGCAGCATCATGCTGTGGGGATGTTTTTCAGCGGCAGGGACTGGGAGACTAGTCAGGATCGAGGGAAAGATGAACGGAGCAAAGTACAGAGAGATCCTTGATGAAAACCTGCTCCAGAGTGCTCAGGACCTCAGACTGTGGCAAAGGTTCACCTTCCAACAGGACAACGACCCTAAGCACACAGCTAAAACAACGCAGGAGTGGCTTCGGGACAAGTCTCTGAATGTCCTTGAGTGGCCCAGCCAGAGCCCGGACTTGAAACCGATCGAACATCTCTGGAGAGACCTGAAAATAGCTATGCAGCGACGCTCCTCATCCAACCTGACAGAGCTTGAGAAGATCTGCAGAAAAGAATGGGAGAAACTCCCCAAATACAGGTGTGCCAAGATTGTAGCGTCATACCCAAGAACACTCGTGGCTGTAATCGCTGCCAAAGGCGCTTCAACAAAGTACTGAGTAAAGGGTCTGAATACTTATTTAAATGTGTTTTTGCTTTGTCATTATGGGTTATTGTGTGTAGATTGATGATGGAAAAAAACAATTTAATCAATTTTAGAATAAGGCTGTAACGTAACAAAATGTGGAAAAATTCAAGGGGTCTGAATACTTTCTGAATGCTCTGTAAGTGCATTTGAACGGGGTATGGTAGTAGGTTCCAGGCGCACCGGTTTGTGTCAAGAACTGCGACGCTGCTTGGTTTTTCACGCTCAACAGTTTCCTGTGTGTATCAAGAATGGTCCACCACCCAAAGGACATCCAGCCAACTTGACACAACGGTGGGAAGCATTGGAGTCAGTATGGGTCAGCATTCCTGTGGAACGCTTTCGAGTCCATGTCCCGACAAATTGAGTCTGTTCTGAGGGCAAAGGGGGGGGGGGCAACTCAATATTAGGAAGGTGTCAAAAGAAGTGCTGTAATTTCTAAACGGTTCACCCGATATGGATGAAAATACCCTCAAATTAAAGCTGACAGTCTGCACTGTATAATTTCAAATCCAAAGTGCTGGAGTACAGAGCCAAAACAAACCAAATATGTCACTGTCCCAATACTTTTGGAGCTCACTCAAACAAATTGGAAAAGTATATTATTTTATACTAATAATTGCTCAGAGAAAGAGATTTTGCTTAACAAGTAATCTTTTTTTTTCAAAAAGATAAGGGTCAAAATGATTGGCACCCCGGTTTTCAACACCTTTCAATACCTCACCTTCCGAGGATAATGGCACTGAGACTTTATCCTTGCAAGGACTTGAACCCCATTGAAAACCTGTGGTTTGAATTGAAGAGGCAGTCCATAAGCGCAGATGAAGGATATGAAGGATCTGGAAAGATTCTGTATGGAGGAATGGTCTGAGATTCCTCCCAATGTGTTCTCCAATCACATAAAACATTTTGGAAGAAGGCTCAGTGCCGTTATCCTCGCAAGGTGAGGTATTGAAAGGTATCGTTTTGAGAATTTGTTTTATTACTTCTTGAACAAAATCTATTTCTCTGAGAAATTTTATTTGTATATAATTATATATATATATTTTTTAGCATACAATTTATCTCAGTAGCTCTATTATTTATTTTATACAGTCTTTTTTGCTCTTTATCAAGGGTGCCAATAATTTTGGACCTGACAGTATGCCATAGTGATTATCTGTACCATAAGCCTATTCCATAATGATTACCTCTACCAGATCTGCCTGAACATTATTTCCTTAGTAACCCAGGAATCAATGCTCCACAAAACACAGAACACATTAATCATATGAGCAACAATTCCTTTCAGTCTTAAAATGGAGAGGGATGCTCTGTGTTGATATTTCTAACAGTTATGCTAAAAAAAGACAACTCACCATTTAGATAGAGAAAGCAAACATCAACACCACACATCAACAGTTATTTCCATCAACCTTCTAATATGACTTATTTTCTGGAAAATAACATCTCTGAGCAGTGATTTTCCAGGAAAAATCTCTATAGAGAATAACCCTGTGAACTGCGGACGGCATGTTTGGTTTTGATTTTCTTGCAATCCCTTCCAGCCTGTTTAAACTTCTGCTTATTCAGATATGCAGACAGGGGGATTCGGAGTGCTGCATCCTGTATTCTTATTTCAAACAGAATCATTCAAACCTGCGCTGCTCGCACACTCGCTCACTCAAAACACTCCTCTCCTGCCTTTAAACTGCTAATGTGCAAAGGAATCAATATAAATTTGGATCATTTGATGAATACTTACGTCTGTCTCGGGAGACAGAGGGCAGACTCAGATATGAGGATCTGCTGAATCAAGTCATTTTAGGTGTTTTTTGTTTACACGCCAGGGCCAATTTACTATACTGGGCCTCAGAACTACTTTCTAGAGCTAGATATCTCCAGGGGCAACCCCTGCTGCTTCGACTGTCAATCAACCATCCATCCAAGCAGTCAGAGTTCTATCATCATCATCACCTGTTTCCTCTGCCTTCAGATACTGATACCTTCACCTACTGTTTCAATTATCAGCTCTGCTATAGGCTCTCATTGATCAGACCAGGCAGGAGATGATAATGATGATGTCATCAATAATGGATATGTGGTGATGTATACAACCGTAGCTCCCACCACTCACATACTCCCTTTGAAAATATCAATATGGCTGTAATGCAGTATGATTAGGGTGAACCAGTGATACATATTGTCTACAGGGGGATTAAGACTTGTCTGTGTATTTTCACATAGCTTATAGCTCAAAGATGGATAGATAGATACATCCTTGCTTGTGGTTATGAAATTTTTCCTGAACTTTAATATCGAATCGAGTTGACCTTCCCATACAATTGGCATGAATAAAACTAACGAAGAAAGATGCAACACAACAGAATATCTGATGGATTCAACATTTACCCCATTGAATATTTAAAGCCCAAGACCAGGTGTGACAGTCACAGTAACAATGACTTTGTTAATTTGATTTTTTATTGTGCTCCTATGTAGCTCAGTTGGTAGAGCATGGCGCTTACAATTCCAGAAAGTGGGTTCGATTCCTGGGACCACCCGTACGTAAAATGTATGCACGCGTGACTAAGTTGCTTTGGATAAAAGCATCTGCTAAATTGCATACATTATTATATTATTGAGATAGAAGACATTGAAGTACATAGGCGAAATTCATACACTTAATGTACTCCTTATGGAAAAGATATCCTGAGTGGATACACATAGGATGAATAAATTATACTAATACCTGCAAAAAAAAGATAGAAAGGTAAAATAGAGTCAAAATGAGATATCCCTCAAAGATCAATAAAATAAATATAAATGCCATCTGCAAATACACAGAGCAAGAGAAGCTATGAGTTAAACGTTCTGTGATATTGAAGGCAGAGATAAACTTGAGGGAAGAATCACAGACTGACAAGAATGCCCATGGGCTGTTTGGAGGACCAGATGTTTCGAATAAAAACAAAACAGCAAATTCATTTGAATCAAAATAATCAAAACAGAATCGTGCAACAACGGCTTTTCCCTTTGTCTTTCTTCTGAGACCAAAAAAAAAAAAACTACAAGAGATTGAAAGAAAAAATGAATTTTGTGGCTGCAATGCAAACAGGATACTGGTCTCATTTGAACCAGCTGGGGAACAATACAAAATTAACGAGGAGAGATACAGTATGTGCCTCTGGTGAACACTAGTCGGTATGCGAACGGTAGAGCCGGGGTCTGAGGACGCCTTTTAAACTGTATATTTAGGCAATATGACATAACGCTGGGTTGGTTTATTTCTTTATCTTCCTCTCTGAATGCAAGAGGCATCGCGGCGAGATTGAAAACTGTGGGAAGTCACCGCCAACCACCCCGCCCCCCCGCAACTTGTGTTCAAACACCCACAACATACATTGGTTTGTTTGAAATGTCTCCCGTCAGGGCCGTCCTGATGTGTTGTGCTGTGCTGAGACTGTATCAGAAAGGAGCGGACGGATGGATGGAAGGATGGAAGAAGCATGCTCTGAAAATAAATTCAGATGGGAGCTGTGGGGTTGGAACTCAGGAGTTGTATATGGCTGAGGATTCCATTAAAGTATCTCATAAATGTACACATACAACAGTGATGCTTCACCTTCAAAACAACCAACAACCCTTATGGGAATAGGCCACCATTTTCAAATCCTGATCATCAATAGTGGAGTGATGTGGAATTCCATGCACTGTATCCACCGTGTTTTCTGCCAAAGAAAATGACAAGAAAAACATTTTCTTTATCATTCTCTTTTGTACAAATTTCCATTTGAAACATGCTGTAGAGGATTATTTTCAAGAGTGTGGCTCTCTGAGGAGCCATTGGAAAACATGAAACTCATTTGAAAACTATTACATTCAAATCACTAGCCATAATGTCTGGATTTAATATGTAGTATGGTCTCCTGGCATGAATCATGAGACTGCCAAAAATAACTGTTATTATAATAGTGTGGTCTGACATGGGCACCTTTCATTAATTCATTCTCACGTACATTATATGTGATTCTCACTGCTATATAGTAGCAGTATACTGTACTATGATTGCTATGATTGATTCTCCATGTTTCTTTGGGATGAGGGTCCCCTTCTTGTTTAGTACAATGATTTAACAGAAAGACTTTGCATTGACTTGTGTCATCATATCATCATGATGAGCACACTTGAACAACATGAGAGGGGTGAAATATCTGCATAAATAAAGCAAAGGCACAGAGTTGGCCTGGCTGACTTCTTCAGCATCTCCACCAAAATGACTTTGACCTTGACGGTAAAGTCCCAGTGATGAACACCCATGGGTTACACTACCTACATATGCTCCTGCACCTTTAAGAAATATCTTAGGGGAGTTTGAAAGGTTTAGCTCCTGCAACATTTATCAGGGCGTGAAATTAGCAATTGCTAGGAGCTAAATTGCTGCTTCTTATTTAATGTTGTTGCTGAAAGGTGACATTTAATCGCTGATCCCCGGCTTCCAAGACGTCTAAACAGCAACAGAGAGAGACAGACAGACACATCAGTGTGAAGAGGAGAGGAGAGGACCAGCACAACTCACCCACACAATGTCCCCCACTATAGATTAGTGAGGTGGGGGTTCTATTGATTTTGTGATCATCATTTTCCTATCTAATACACAGTCGGACTACTCACCGTCTATCTAATATGGTTCATGTCTGGACCACAAGACTATGTAGTATCTCAACAAGCATGTGAGCGAATACATATACAGAAGTCATCACACAGTCAAGAAAAGTGGGTTTATTTTAGGCATATCTTAAATGCAGTATTAACATGAGACAATGAAAACAGTGTATGTCTGTAAGAAATACCATTAACGATTGAGTGACAACCAGTAACAACACGTGTATTTAGTGTATTAGACAGCACTCAAATATGTGTTTGTCCCTAGCGCTCATATACATAAATATTTTTTCCTATCTTTGAAAACGACAGAAATCAGAAATCCTTCACAGGCTCAGTACACTTCCCTAGTAGCCCCTCTGAGATCAATTCCACGCCGCTTTTCAACATAGAGAGGAGAGTCGGCACAGCGGCATCCGGCAAACAGCTCAGATGAAGATATTTCTAAAACGGAGCCAAGCGCTTCAGGCAGGTGTTACACTGAGAATGCATTAATATAGGTAATTAACATTAGCCACCATTTTAATTAACATGCAAACTAATTAGGAAATAATTAAGTAACATAACAAATCTGATCTTAATTCTAAATCGGAGAAAAGCTGGTATCAGAGCTAGCTGTTCGACAACATGCCTTCCTTTGAGTTCGGGGTGCAAAAATGAATGTTTTTGGGGTGTTGTTGGATGAAAGGAGTGCAAGTTTTCAAAGCGAATTGTAGAGGAAGATAAATAAGTCAACAGAGATGTCAGAGTTGGCGTAATGTTCACGTTTGCCTCTCCCTGAGACACAGTGGTGAGCAGATTTCAGTATAACATCAGTGCCAACGCATGGAGAGAGATAGAACAAGCATGGTGCGACCAATTGGTAGTAGCCTGGGCAGGTTCTGTAACAAAACCCTACCTGAATCACAGCTGTCTATCTGCCTGCATTTCTGTCTGTCTGCCTGCCTGTCTGGCGGTGCCTGACTCATATCTTAGCAGCAAGTCAGGCATTACAATGTACCGTCATACTACAGCGACGTCTAGAAAACACCTACATTTCATAGCACCTGACTAGATTCCAATCAAGAGCTGTATAATACTACACATAAAATCTATCTGATCAATCTAAAGATGATCCTACTTCATTAGTTATTTGATGAAACAGTGCTAATATTTCGTGGCTCCTTCCACAAACAGCACACCTCTTAGCCATTGACAACATAGAGGAGAAAGCAAAAGGCGGAAACACTCCGTGGAGCAACTGCTTTTAAATGCTCTTCTTGGCAATCACAGGAAAGAAATGGATTCCTGCAATAAGACAAAGAAAGCAATTGTAAAGATTGATGCATAAAGCTGGAACGTAATGCACAGGGCCAAGTTTACTATTTCGGTAACAGTAGCACAAAACTCCAGAACGATTCACAATGACAAATGCCCAGGACCATTATATGCACATTCCAGGTAAGTGCTTGGGGCCAAGTTAGATTCAATTTCTCTGCTCCATTGTATCTCTATTCATTATTTGTTGTATTTGTTCCAGATGGGAGACGTTGGTGCTGGGTTGTAGCTGCGGTGCTATAGTAGTGGTTGTAGTGAGGTAGTATTGTTCATTCCTTTAGCTCAGGACATCCTTGTTGCCTTATATGAAATCTCTACCAGATTCCAGTCGATGTGCAATATTACATACAGTCCAAACCTATGATGATTAATAAAAATCTCTACCAGGGAACCCTATTCCCCATGGGCTAAAACCACCTTCTCAGAGACAGCTCTAGAATTAATGGTATATTTATTTATGTTGGATTTCCTATTCAGCTAGTAGGTTAGCTTTGGTTAAATATCGCACGTCTAACCCTGTTGAAAGCTTTTCATTATAAGGATAATCAAGTTCAACAATCTCTCTCTCTCTCTTTCTCTCTCTCTCTCTCTCTCCATTCTAAGAAGTCAAAGGTAAAATATACCAGCTAGAAACTAATATTTATTGTACCACCACTGGTATTCCCAGACTGTAATCTCATAATAACAGAGTTTAAACCATTGGATCTGATAACCTTGATTTTCATAAGACGCCTTATCAACAGCATATGTGCATGTGTGTGTGCACTGTGCATGTGCATGCATGAGTTCCTGCATACTTGTGTGTGTGTGTGTGTGTGTGTGTGTGTGTGTACCTGTATCTGAACTCTGAGGGGGGAGATGAGCTATAGCTAGATCCTTGTTTAATCCTCCTCCTCAGCAGAGCACCGGGCCAGCCAAGCCAGAGCCAACAGGACGTTCAGGGGTTAACCTGCCAGGAGAATCTCAACCTGCCAATTGACAGCCGGTAAACGGCCCTGACACTGTGCTGCTGTGTTCATTCCAACCAGTAAGCCACCTTCAAAGTTGCTGTCAGGTAAATGACCTTGTATTTCATTAACTGATAATTAAATGGATTTATTCCACTAACGGTTTTAATTAAAATGGTAGAAATATTGATTACCTCTATCATCTCTACTCTCCCCAGATGAAAAAAAGGTTTTAGAACTGTTTATTTAGAGAGGGGGTAAAGAATTAAATTAGATTGAATCTCTAAGAGACTCTAAATAAGGCTTCTTACTTTTCTGCTGCCACATGCAGAACAGAAACCTGTTTAATTTTTGGGATGTTTGATTAATTATTTTGCGATCCATTTCTGCTTACCTTGATATTTAATTAAAATATCATTTTAAAACATAATTAAGTCGGCCAGTTTAATCCGTGGGGCAGGAGAGTAGCGGAGTTCTATCAAAATTGAAAGCTGCCAATGCAATGGTTGAATGTTCAGTGTTGCTGCTATCTTTATGTTGTTCGAAAGGTACAGTTACCATAGTCAGGATGGGGAAATGGAATGACCTCCATCCAGCTGGTGTTGGGCAGTGGCTCGGAACCGTGCTATTCTTCTAATGCATATTGTCTGTTGTGCCAAAGCAGAGTGTCATCAGACCTGTGTGATGCTGCAGATACCGTAGCAGCGTGGGGCCAGACGCAGGCCTACTGATGGACAAACTAATTATGCATGAAATCAAATATGATTTAGAAGTGAATTCATATGAGAAACCCCGATAGATAGTGCATATGGACCGTCTCAGCAGGCTCTGCTCTGCTCTGGCCAGAATTGTGGATAAGAATGGTTGACAAGAATATAAAGACAGAGTGTGTGTGTGTGTGTGTGTGTGTGTGTGTGTGTGTGTGTGTGTGTGTGTGTGTGTGTGTGTGTGTGTGTATCCGTGCACAGAGTAGTTGGGGGGTAGTTTAGAAATAGACAAATGAAGTTTGGGTGGGAAGTATTTGTTATTTAATGTGATGTGGGGTAATTATCTTTAAAGATGGTCGAAGTAGATCATTGAAAATGGACTGACAATAGAAAAATCTAATTAGCCAACCAATTGAATCCCCTCACAGATCCATCATCCTGCAGTCTCTCCAAAACAAGAGAATTAGATCAGTCATATTCATTTATTTACATCATGGGTGGTAGGAAAGAAAACTTAACACTGGAGGAAATTAGAGGTAATTACGGGACATTTTGTATAATTCAGAGCCATTAAGTGTAATTTGACAGCGACTGTGTCAGAAACAAAGACTGGAGAGCTACTACTGCCTGTTTTGGAGAGAATCACACATTCCTCTCTTTGCTGTTGTTTGGGAAAGCAACGCATCACATAAATAGGGCTTTAAGATTCAGAACAACGCCTGGGCAGAATAAACACATGTAGCACGCTCTTACCACCAGAGAGATAACATTTAAACTGAGAGAGAAATGAGGGAGGACCAACCAAACACCATAGAACCAACACACAAAGCCAACATTGACACAAATAGAACAACACAACAGAAGTGGTCATTTTTTTCAATAGAGACAATCATACATAATGCATGTCCCAAATATATGTTGGGCTTTTTAATCAACGCAAATACTCACTATAAGTAATAGATCTCAATCACCATATTGACCAATGAGCATATGTAATGAATTGGACTGTCCTTAGTTCACTCACTCTAGTCCAGGTGTACTACTAGCAAGATTGGCCCCTTTCTAAAACTAAGGAATCTATCATTGCACCTGCCTGGAGTGCCAGCTGGGCGGGGTTTGCACTTTTGGTACTATTCCATTGGTTCCATTGTGTCAGGCAAGCTCAATCAAGTGCAGCTAAAGTATCTGAAAAAAACCACTACAATTTGAACCCAGGTCTGGATTTAAGAAGCACAGTCAACGGAGATGAAGTAGCAATGGTCCAAACCTCTTAGAACAGAGCACTAAGCAGTCCTCCTGATTCTCCACAGCCACTAGACGTAGGAATCAAACACTCCTCCTCTCCTAACATAGAGCCTATTTATTCTGCTTCTCCTTCCAGTCATCTCTTCTATTTTTTTTACTAACAGTTGTGTTCAAGGACACCGTTCTACTTATTTCCAATATCAAAGCTGGAACATAAATCAAAAATAATCCGGGAGACAAGCCATTCTGTTTGTAGAATAATTCTTAACATTTCAGCTGTGTTGACAATGCCAATAATGCTTTTCCACCAACCGAGGAGGAGACGGAGGAAACAGAGGGAACTCGGCCGAATCGTTTAAATAACATTTGAACCAGGAGGTATTTGGAAACTTTCCACAGGAGTAAACTAGAAAACGGCTAAATGTTTTGCTAGCTCTCATACAGAGTTTGTAGAAAGTGATTTTCCATTGTAATACCATAGTAACATATACAATATGATATCATAGTAATATGGTATCATTTTACTTCAGGATGCTTGTCACAGGTGGATTTTGTAATGGGGATTTACACACACACACACACACACACAGTGTGTTGCCTGCTTGTTCCCTGCTGGTGTCTACATTAAAACGATTCAAGCACAAACAAAGAGGCGTCTAATCACCATGGCCAGGTTTGTGACAATAATAACATTTTACTACTCAGAGCATCTGTCAAAGCTCGCTATAAAACCAAAGGAGAAATCATTATGGATCATCAAAGAGCTAAAACGCAGTGGTAGACTATTCCTTTCCCTGTCTATCTACTGTATTGTAAAGTACATATAGAATACATGAATTCCAAATCCAGAAGATAGGACACATTGGGTGTCTTTTCTCTTTCCTCTGAGGAATAGAACGTTACTTCATGACTGAGTCCTTTTCCCTTTTTCCTTTGCCCCATCTGTGTGCCTTGCTTTTCATGCATGGCAGCTATCTTACCTTCAGCGCTTTGGCCAGATTTCAGGGAGGACAGAACCAGAGGACAGACATTAGAATTTTATATCACTTCAAGGAGGAGGTAGGGAGAAGTAGGGAGGGAGAGGGAGA